>NW_028317979.1:8506153-8660576 GCF_062004578.1 Staurois parvus | reverse complement strand
CTTGCCTACAGTCATGCATGGTGGTGGGAGTGTCATGGTCTGGGGCTGCATGAATGCCGGCACTGGGGAGCTACAGTTCATTGAGGGAACCATGAATGCCAACATGTACTGTGACATACCGAAGCAGAGCATGATCCCCTCACTTTAGAGACTGGACCGCAGTGCAGTATTCCAACATGATAACGACCTCAAACATGCCTCCAAAACAACCAGTGCCTTGCTAAAGAAGCTGAGGGTAAAGATGATGGACTGGCCAAACATGTCTCCAGACCTAAACCCTATTGAGCATCTGTGGGACATCCTCAAATGGAAGATGGAGGAGCACAAGGTCTCTAACATCTACCAGCTCCATGATGCCGATATGGAGGAGTGGAAGAGGACTCCATTGACATCCTGTGAAGCTCTGGTGAAATCCATGCTCAAGAGGGTTAAGGCAGTGCTGGAAAATAATGGTGGCCACACAAAATATTGACACTTTGGGCCCAATTTGGACATTTTCACTTAGGGGTGTACTAACTTTTGTTGCTAGCGGTTTAGACATTAATGGCTGTGTGTTGAGTTACTTTGAAGAAACAGCACATTTACACTGTTATACAAGCTGTACACTCACTACTTTACATTTTAGCAAAGTGTCATTTCTTCAGTGTTGTCACATGAAAAGTATAATAAAATATTTACAAAAATGTGAGGTGTGTACTCACTTCTGTGAGATACTGAACTAACGGAGGTTGTAATCAATACCCACTCTGCTAAATTTAAGAACTTTAGGTGTTTTCTATTCTCCTGAAAACAGCATTCCAGTTTTGATGACCACACAGGAAGTGAGGGCAAATCAACTTAATTAAGTCACAGGCAAATGAAAACCTAATAGATGTTCTAAACCTAAATTTTGACTGCTAAGCATTACGGGTTTCTAAGAATAAAGTGAAAAAAATAACATTGGTTAACTCTTTAACGCCGGGGGCCTCCTGGCCCTTTAAGTGGTTTCTTAATCTTGGAGGCAGGGCGTGGTTTATGATCATGTGACCACTGTGATTAGTTGTCACAGGATCACACGCTCAGAAAGCTCCCAATCGCAAGTAGCGCACTGAGTGTGTTTTCTCAGTATAGCTTTGTTCACATTTTGGAATACATATATTCGGCCTCTCGGCATTAGGGCCTACCAACAGAGAGGCCGCATATATGTGTACTCTCATGGCCAAGGAGTTACATTTAAGGAGCTGTTTATGATACATTGGTGCAACATTCAAATTTGTTTTTATCTTGTACCATCATACACAGGAATTTATGTCTTTGTTTCCGCCACCCCCCTCTGCCAATCCCTCCACTGGCTTCCGATTGCCCAACGGATCAAATTCAAAATCCTAACACTGACGTACAAAGCTGTCCATAACACTGCCCCAAACTACATCACCGACCTGATATCCAAATACCACCCAAAACGCACTCTCCGCTCCTCACAAGACCTCCTTCTCTCTAGTTCCCTGGTCACCTCCTCCTATGCCCGCCTCCAGGACTTCTCCAATCTTCTGGAACTCCCTACCCCAATTCATCAGACTATCACCTACTCTCCTCTCATTTGGGGCACGCTGAAAACCCACCTCTTCAGGGAAGCCTACCCCGCCCTCTGCTAATTGCCGATCTTCTCCACTCTTCTTACCACTCCATCCCCCACAGCTATTCCTCCCGTACCACTATCCCCTCCCTCCTAGATTGTAAACTCCAAGGAGCAGGGCCCTCGAACCCCTCGTGTATCGCATTGTATTGTTATTGTACTGTCTCATGTATTGTCTCCCATTGCAATGTACAGCGCTGAGCGAACTGTTGGCGCTATATAAATACTGTATAATAATAATAATTTATGTCTTCATACACACAAAATATCACATCAAAGTCCATTTATTGCATATCACTGAAACTAACAAGATATACATGTATACAAACATTAAAGTGATTGTAAATGTTCTTTTAGATTAAAAAATAAACACAAACAAAAACAACCATGTTACACTTACCTGCTCTGTGCAATTGTTTTGCACAGAGCAGCCCTGATCTTCAGCTTCTGGGGTCCCCTGCTGACACTTCAGGTTCCTCCTACCTTCCGAATGTCCCCATGTGTGTGTGTATGCATCTAATGACACACACAATAGTTCTCAGCCCCACCCCTTGCACCCTTGATTTGATTGACAGTAGCAGGAGGCAATGGCTTCCATTGTTCTCAATGAGTCCAGTGAGGAGGGAGATAGCCACAACACTGCTCTTGGGCACAGCGCTGGATCGATTTTGGGCACAGTACTGGACCGAGATTGGGCTCAGGTAAATGCTGTAATATGAGCACAGATGTTTTGTGCACTCAACCATTAGCTTTAATTTAAATGGTGTTGTACTACGATATATATTCTTGTTTTCTATGTACATGTTTTTGGAGTCGTGATTGAGTGAAGAAATTCTGGATTCGTCGCCACATGAAAGGATTCACTTCTGTAAAAATGCATTTGACCTATTATAATTTGTAGGTCCGCACTAATTTGGACATTCTGTGATTTGGGAGTTGGACTTTTATTGTAGTGTGGATTTATCTTGCATGGGATTACTGGAGGATTATTTTATTTCATTTATAGGTCTGGATGAGGAGTTAGCGCCCTACACATTCTTGGTTTATATAGAATATAGAGGTTGGTGTAGCCTGACAGTGCTGCCTAGATCTATTTCTACACAAAATTTCTAGAGTACCCAACTTTTCTCACTACTTAACTAATCGGTAACTATGGAATTAGTTTACTTTCTCAGTCATAATCACACATTTTTTGAAATGCACAACACAATGTCATTGTAAGGTCATCCTTGCAATCCTTAAAGGCATAAGTGTGGTTCATTTAAAACTGATACAATATACCACAGCAAAAAAACTTTACAGATAAATGAGTGCTTGCAAAATATTTTTTTAGGCAAAAACTAATTCTTTGATTTAATATTTTTTTTTTGTATGCAGGGAGGGGAGGGGTGGGCTTCTGACAAGGGGCCTGGGACACTGACCCTTTTGCCCCCTTAAATCTGGCACTGTCTGATCATGTGTGATTCGAAAACAGTTGCTGGGATCAGCCATGACCCCCCAGGAATTGTGTCACATACAAAATTAAAAGAATAATGATAGTAATGTACAGGTTTTACCCCAGTCATTTACAGCACTACTTCAGGCTTTCCCTTCCCCATGATCAGGCACTCCCCTCCTCTCCTGGAGGCCCCCAAGGCTGTATTCTTTTTTTTTTATCTTAAGCATAACCTTTCAGATATCTTTAGGCTGGTCCCATGACAGAGAGCGTCTTCTTCCTCTTCAGATTTTTTCTGGTGGTATGCAATCTTTAATGAAGCATGGTTCTTTGTGTTTACTTATTGTGAACAATGGTCACACGCCTTCAGGTGTTGGGGTCATGATGCTCTGCACTCACAGTATGAAAGGTATCATTCCCCACACTCAGAGCATGAACACCGGGTGTCATGAAACCTGTAAGATTGAGGACATCTAGTGGAGGAAACTATTTACTGTGTGGGGGGCAGCAGGGGAGGAGGAGGTTAAAATGTTTTATTTTTCTCTGTAATCTATTAGTACAGAGTTTATTTGAAGATAAACAGTAGAATATCAGACCACAAACCAGGGGTTATACAGTAAACTAAAAGAGTATTCTGTTTGCACATCAGTGTCATGCTTTTTCTGTCAAAATGTTCTACTGTATACAAATCCACTATTACATATTACCTATGACAGTGTACTTACCCACAAGAAGTGCCATTTGTTTTCAGGAAAATGTACAATAAGAGATTGTTTAGAAACAGCAGAACATGTAGCACAGAAATTTTAAGAAAAGCAGATTTTTAGATCATCTAAAAACTGGGTGTTTCCTTTGCTTGACACATAGTAAGTGCTGGAGCCTGAAGAAAATCTATGGACTCCAGAGGATCTAAATATCACTTAACATGCCAGAGGACATATGTCATTTCATTGTGTTTTGTTCTTATAGACAAATGTATGTGGGTGAAACTGCTCAGAAAGTGAGTGGCAGGATTGCTAAACCTATGTTTGATATACACTTCAAACAACAAGAATTACCTGTCATGAGGGAGGTTTTCGGAGCAGATCCCTTTGATACCCTACCTCTTGTATATGGTTATTGATCTGATGGTGATGTCTTGTAGAGTAGAAATTGCATCCTCTGGTTACAGACTGAGGTATACTGACTTATGCAGGCCATAGATGGGTCGAAAATCGGCCGATTTTTCGGCCGAAAATAAAATCGGCCGATTTTCGGATCGTTAGTGGGCGATTTGGTCGGCCGTTTTTCGGTATTTTGGCAGATTTTTTTTTCGGTAAAGTTGGAAAAAAATCGGCCGATTTTCACGGCAATGATGGGCAAATCGGCCGATTTTTTACCGATAAATAATCTGCGCATGAGCAGTGACCTGGAAGAGGAAGAAGAGGAAGAAGAAGAAGAAGAAGAAGAAGAGGAAGAGGAAGAGGAAGAGGAAGAGGAAGAGGAAGAGGAAGAGGAAGAGGAAGAGGAAGAGGAAGAGGAAGAGGAAGAGGAAGAGGAAGAGGAAGAGGAAGAGGAAGAGGAAGAGGAAGAGGAAGAGGAAGAGGAAGAGGAAGAGGAAGAGGAAGAGGAAGAGGAAGAGGAAGAGGAAGAGGAAGAGGAAGAGGAAGAGGAAGAGGAAGAGGAAGAGGAAGAGGAAGAGGAAGAGGAAGAGGAAGAGGAAGAGGAAGAGGAAGAGGAAGAGGAGGAGGAGGAGGAGGAGGAGGAGGAAGAAGAAGAGGAGGAGGAGGAGGAGGAGGAGGAGGAAGAGGAGGAGGAGGAGGAGGAGGAGGAGGAGGAGGGGGGAGGAGGAGGAGGGGGGAGGAGGAGGAGGAGGAAGAGGAAGAGGAAGAGGAGGAGGAGGAGGAGGAGGAGGAGGAGGAGGAGGAGGAGGAGGAGGAGGAAGAGGAAGAGGAAGAAGAAGAGGAGGAGGAGGAGGAGGAGGAGGAGGAGGAGGAGGAGGAGGAGGAGGAGGAAGAAGAAGAAGAAGAGGAGGAGGAGGAGGAGGAGGAGGAGGAAGAGGAGGAGGAGGAGGAGGAGGAGGAGGAGGAGGAGGGGGGAGGAGGAGGAGGGGGGAGGAGGAGGAGGAGGAGGAGGAGGAGGAGGAGGAGGAGGAAGAGGAAGAGGAAGAGGAGGAGGAGGAGGAGGAGGAGGAGGAGGAGGAGGAGGAAGAGGAAGAGGAAGAGGAGGAGGAGGAGGAGGAGGAGGAGGAGGAGGAGGAGGAAGAAGGAGATGAGGATGAAGAAGAAGGAGAAGAAGAAGAAGAGGATGATGATGATGAAAAAGAAGAAGAGGATGATGATGAAGAAGAAGAAGAGGATGATGAAGCAGGAGAAGAAGAAGAAGGATGAAAAATTAGAGGAATTCCAGTACGGCAAAAAGTGTCCCTGCAGAGAGCTCTGCTATTTCTGACAGTTCTCTCACAGTTCCTTGACATTTACAGCAGTTGCAACATTGTATCTATTTGTTTCCGAATAAAAACATCTGTATCCTAAATGGATACAAATAGATACAATGTTGCAACCGCTGTAAATGTCAAGGAACTGTCAGAGAACTGTCAAAGAAATAGCAGAGCTCTCTGCAGGGACACTTTTTGCCGGCTCTAGACGGGATGAAAATCGGCCGATTTTTTTTACCATTGATGGTAACGTCGGCCGCTTGAACGACCGATTTTTCGTTTTTTAAAAGAAAAATCTGCCGTTTTTCTCCCCATCTATGGCCTGCATTACACTATATTGCTAAAAGAATTGGGCCAGCCCTCCAAATCATTGGATTCAGGTGTTCCAATCCCCTCTATGGCCACAGGTGTATAAAATCAAGCACCTAGGCATGCAGACTGCTTCTACAAACATTTGTGAAAGAATGGGTCGCTCTCAGGAACTCAGTGAATTCAAGTGTGGTACCGTGATAGGTTGCCACCTGTGCAATAAGCCCATCTGTGACATTTCCTTGCTACTAAATATTCCACGGTCAGCTGTTAGTGGGATTATAACAAAGTGGAAGCAACTGGGAACAGCAACTCAGCCATGAAGGGGTAGGCCACATAAAATGACAGAGCTGGATCAGTGCATGCTGAAGCGCACAGTGTGCAGAAGTCGCCAACTGTCTGCAGAGTCAATAGCTAAAGACCTCCAAACTTCATGTGGCTGTCTGATTAGCAGAACAACAGTGCATAGAGAGCTTCATGGAATGGGTTTCCATGGCCGAGCAGCTGCATCCAAGCCTTACATCACCAAGTGCAATGCAAAGCGTCGGATGCAGCATGCCGCCACTGGACTCTAGAGCAGTGAAGATGTGTACTCTGGAGTGATGAATCACGCTTCTCTGTCCTGCAATCCAATGGGTGTGTCTGGGTTTGGTGGTTGCCAGGAGAACGATACTTGCTTGACTACATTGTGCCAAATGTAAAGTTTGGTGGAGGGGGGGGGATGATGGCCTGGGGTTGTTTTTCAGGGGTTGGGCTTGGCCCCTTAGTTCCAGTGAAGGGAACTCTTAAGGCGTCAGCATACCAAGACATTTTGGACAATTTCATGCTCCCATCTTTGTAGGGACAGTTTGGGGATGGCCCTTTCCTGTCCCAACATGACTGTGCACCAGTGCACAAAGCAAGGTCCATAAAGACAAGGATGAGCAAGTTTGGGGTGGAGGAAATAGACTGGCCTGCACAGAATCCTGACCTTAACCCCATAGAACACCTTTTGGGATGAATTAGAGCGGAGACTGTGAGCCAGGCCTTCTTGCTTGACATCAGCGCCTGACCTCACAAATGTGCTTCTGGAAGAATGGTCAAACATTCCTTTAGACACACTCCTAAACCTTGTGGACAGCCTTCCCAGAAGAATTGAAGCGGTTATAACTGCAGAGGGTGGGCCAACTCAATATTGAACCCTACGGACTAAGACTGGGATGCCATTAAAGTTCATGTGCATGTAAAGGCAGGCGTCCCAATACTTTTGGCAATATAGTGTATGTCAGATGGGTGAATCTGCCGCTGGAGACAAGTTACCTCTGGAAGGATTGCTAAAGAGGTTTCCAGTCTGTCCCAATGTAATTGCTCCCTCTGTAGGTAGATGCAGTGAGATGTCTTTGGTCGCTGGCCTGAATTCAAAATCTTGCTGCCTCAGCTACACAGGATCCTACCACTAACAACTTAAAAGATAAGTACGTTTTTAGGTGGATGCAGCATCGGTCCAATTCTGCATCTGTGTCTTGCTGGCTCTAAGACTGAGAACTGAGCAATCAAAGACCGGTGATCACTCAGTTCTCAGTGCTCCATGAGCAGAGAGCTGTTGACTGTCAGTTACCACTGTCTGCTCTGCCCCCACAGCCCTCACTTGAGTGCTGGGCTGTGGAGAGGCTGGCTCAAGTTCACAGCGGATTACTGAGAGGCTGAGCCATGTGCCAGTCCAGACTCCTGGGTGGATTCTGACAATATGGTCGGGATCTTTGCCCAGCCTGGACTGCCTTTAGCCCACTGTTGGCTGCAAACGAACTGCACTCCTGTGATCCACAGGAGGAGTATAGTCAAAAGAGCTTTGGCTGTACTTCTCCTTTAAACAATTTGCCAACAGCAGGATTGCTAGTGACAGAGTTGCCTGTCTGACATCAGCCTAATATTTTAAAACACCGTTTTCTTGTGACTCAGGATTATAATCTGTGTTGTTTCTTTTGATTAAAGCAAAAATCAAGACAAAAAAAAAATGTATGCAGTACAACTCTGTAAAACAAACACATTTCCCCGTGTCTTATCTCTAACAGAATTATGGGTGCATTCACACCTGCCACACTCTGCTGGCGATTACCCCGCTGGAGCTCTCACATGTAGTGCATGAGTATAAATGCACCCTTACAGACACAGCAAGTATAGAAAAACACCTGTTTATATGCCAAAAAAGCACTCGGCTCCTAACCACCTCAAGACCAGACACTTTTACCCCCTTCCTTTCCAAGCCATTTTTAGCTTTTAGTGCTTTCACACTTTAAATGACAATTACTCATGCAACACTGTACCCAAATTAAATGGTAATCAGTTTTTGAGACAGACAGGGCTTTCTTTTAGTGGTATTTAAATCAGAACTTCACCCAAAAGGGGAGGTTCCGCTCTCCCTCCTCCGCTCCCCCTCCTCCGCTCCCCCTCCTCCTTAACATTTGGGACATCTTTTTTTTGGGACATCTTTTTTTTTTAGGGGGAGCAGATATCTGGTTTTGACAGATACCCGATCCCCCACTTCCGGTCAGATCTGAAAGGAAATTCGCCCCCCACTTCCCCCGCAACCTTCTGGGACAACCTTCCCAGAAAGCTGTGGGACCAATCAAATAGAGCAGTGCAGTTTGCGCAGTCACCCCGGCTGCCCACGGTTAGTATGCTGGTGCCAGGGAAAGAAGCCTGGTGAAGAAACTTGCTGGGTGAGGGCATCGCTGAATCCTGGGGCAGGTGAGTGTCCTATTATTAACAGCAGCTACAGTTTTTGTAGTTTCTGACATTTAATTTTTCAACAGATGACCGGAACACCGCTTTAGTCACCAATGGGTGTTTTATTTTTTGCTATATAAGTGAAAAAAATATAAAATATTTTCTGTTTTCAATTTGTTTTAAAATTTTGAAAGAAACTCTATGGCTCCATGCACACTGGCTTAAAATCGCTGCTTCTACAGGAATTGTGTTTCACTTGTAGAAGCAGCTCAGTGTCATCCTATGTGTCCATGCACATTAGGACCATTAGAGACATATTTTAGGCTCAACATTTACAATTCTGGTTTGTGTTTTTAATAGGGGTTTTCTGGCAGAAAAAATATGCTAAACTTTCCTAAACTGTGTACAACAATGCTCTATATCAGCATTTTTTCTGCCAAGGGAATTGCCACTTTTTTTTAAACCCAGTGTGCATGGAGCCTAAAGCCCTGTACACACAATGAGAATATTGAACAAACGATCGACTGTATTTGTTTGCATATTAGTCTCATATCTAAAGTGAAGAGATTACTAAAGATACAAAAATTCTTGTACGATAGAATAAAAATTCGAAAGTGATGTGATGTATTGTATTTGTATTGTATTTTTGGACAAAAACTGCTGATGAAATGAAAATTGTGGTATTAATATTTGTTTGTGCTTATCCCATCGTATAATTTTGGATGAAAGCTGTGTACTAACAACTAGATTATTGTACGATCGCTTTGAATGCAGGATTTTTCTTATGATTTTCTGATGGTGTGTACTAGGCTTAAGGCTGTATCAATAAATCACTGGCGGTGCAGAGGATAAGAACATTTTAACATTTTAACACTATCAGGCCAGTTCAATAAGGCAGTAAAATGTTTAGTATTCAAAGACAGCCAGATTTATTTTTTTCTGAAGTCAGATAACTGAAAGAGGAATTCTAATTGCTTGCTACTGGTAGTAATAGTGCACTTTGTTGCTGTCCTAATGAAAGTGTTGTGGTCTATATAGTGAAAAGTATAATGTCCCAAGTTACTATCAGTTTGTTAGATGGTGCAACCATGCCCTCTAATGGCGTCTATGGGTGTAGGATTTTCAATATTCAATAATTGTATGTTGCACACTACAGAATGGCTTTAGATCAACCTTTCTCAACCGGGGTGCCCAGACTCCCTGAGGTGCCTTTAGGCTTCTTCAGGGGTGCCTTGGCAATATGCCAAAACATTGTATACAAGCCAGCAGGTGGATCAATCCTGCCTTTTAGTACACAAAGCCACAGGTTTTCATTGTGCACTTTTATGATCTTCTAGATGCCAGCATCCTAACAACCAATTACACTATACTAGCACAGTTTGACATTATGGGCAGCACAGTGGCGTAATGGTTAGCACTTCTGCCTGGCAGTACTCGGATCATTGGTTCCCAACCACAGCACCACCTGCCTGGAGGTTGCATGTTCTCCCTGTGCCGGTTTCCTCCCACACTCCAAAGACATGCTGGTAGGTTGATTGGGTCATGTCTAAATTGGCCCTTGTCTGTGTATTTATGAATGTGAACTAGGAACCTTAGATTGTACGCCCTTTGAGGGTTAGGGACTGATGTGAATGTACAATATATATGTAAAGAGCTGCGTAAATTGATGGCGCTATATAAGTACTTGAAATTAATTAATTATCATCAGTTGATAAGGAGGACGTTGGGTCCATGCACATCATCCTTGTTTAGCCCTCCCCTGCCCCTCTCTGTCAACATTGGGGTCACATTAGCAGAGTGAGGGAGAGAAAATGACAGGGACACATTGGAATACTAGTCGGAGCCACTCCACAAAGGTGTATTTGCTTTGAAAGAATAAATCACCTCCAACGTTGTGTGTACTGGATGTGTGTAGAATAATTTTTTACATTTTAGATTGGGGTGCCTTGAGATTGTGCAGGATTTAAAGATTATCCTTGAGATTATGCCTTGAGATTGTGCAGGCCTTGAGATTATCCTTAATTTTAAAGAGTGCCTTTAATGACAAAAAAGTTGAGAAAAACTACTTTAGATGACATTCCCCATAAAGGAATTAGAGACATCATTCAATTTACAGGACAGCAACTATGAATGGGAATGTTTCTGTACACTAAGGGTCCATGCACACTAACTTAAAAAAAAAAGTTGCTTCTAGAGGAATTTGGTGTTTTGCCTAAAGAAGCAGCTCAATGTTATCCTATGTGTTCATTCACATTAGGCTGTTTAGAGGTGTAGTTTAAGCTCAGCTTTTAGAGTAAAAAAAAACCTCTTCCATTTTGTGTTTTTGAGAGCATTTTTCTGGCAGAGAAAAACACTAATCTTGCCTAAACACGCCTGAGGTTCCATTCACACTAGGTTTTTTCAAATCACGGGTGGAATTGCTGCGATTCAGCCTGCGATTTCAAAAAATGCTATCAGAGTGTGAAAACACACAATCGAGTTTTCAGGTGCCATTCATTTCAAGGGCCTTCTGCGACACAAAAGTTGGGCTACCACTACTTCTTGTTTACAGCTGGGGGACACTTCACCATATTGCAACCTCTGGACCTTCAGGTTGAGCAGTATCTTCTGACCCAAGTCAATACGACCTCATAAGTTATGGGTGGCTGAACTAATTTACCTAATCTAATACGGAATTTGAAAGGTGCTTAGTCTACCTTGCATACCACTTGGTACAGTAGCAGAACTTTCCTCACTCTGTCCTTTGCCCAGAGGGCCACAGGAAATAAACACTGTACACCTGCCCTCACTGTTTCAGGCCCACCAGTGTCTGAGAACCCTCCATGCTATGTTAGGCTTTACATACCTTACAAAACGACATGGAAATAAGGTGCCTTTAAGTATAGTGTTGACAATTTTTATTAACATACAAAGATAAAATTCAGCTAACAGGAAGTCAAAACATGACGTGCTCATCATAGTAAATTCGAATGAGCTTATGAAGGAGCCCTTTGCGCATGCACCGAAATGCGTTACCTTACGTCACTTCCGACGTATGCGTTCCATGACTCCTCCCAGGGTTCTACAGTCATCTTAGTTCTGACATCCCTGGGTTCCATGAGTCATGCTGCCGCTGGACTGCCAGACGGCCCTTAACCCATACCATCAGGAACTTCGGTTGAATTTACTATGATGAGCCTGTCATGTTTTGACTTCCTGTAAGTGGAATTTTATCTTTGTATGATAATAAACTGCCAATACTACACTTAGAGTCGCCTTCTTTCCATGTCTTTTTGCACTAGAGCTTTGCCTCCAACTCCTATGAAGAGCTGCCTCAGTGTCTGTTGGGCTTCCCTATCCTTGATATCCATTCTGGCAGCCCCTAGTGGATACAGAGGTCTGGTTCCAGCAGGAGCACCCTATGGACTATACACATACTGTACAGTACAGTCCAGCTTGCCCATTAAGAGAATGTCCAGTCAGAGAACTTGCTTTTCTGAAGGCTTTAATTGATAATAGTGGATAGCATAGAGTTCCTCTGGAAGGCATAGCAGTCTTTATCATATAAATAATGTTCCTTTTTCTTATTTGATAAGTTTGCTACCACTTGCACTCTGGAAGATTTACCTCCCTTAATGACCAGGCTATTTTTTGCTGTACAGCGCTGTGCTACTTTAACTAACAATTGTGTGATCATGGAACACTGTACACAAATGAAATTTATGTAAATTTTTTCCACACAAATAAATCTTTTTAGTAGTATTTGATCATCACTGTGTTTATTTTTTGCGAAATAAATGAAAATAGACTGAAAATTATAAAAACCCTCTAAAAACAATATTTTTTTACTTTTGCTATAAAACGTAGCCAATAAAAACAATTAAAACATAAAATGTCCTGATAAATTTAGGCCAAAATGTATTCTGGTACATGTCTAAAAAAACCCTAATAAGTGTATATTATTTGGTTTGCATGAAAGTTATTGCGTCTACAAATGGCGGTATATATACTGGAATTTTGATTTCTTACACTAGTAATGGCGGTGATCAATGACTTATCGCAGGACTGCAATAGTATGGTGGGCATTCTGACACTAACAGTGACTAACTGCCACTGACATGACCAGTGACACTAATACAGTGATAATAAAGTTAAGTACTGAGACTGTAATAATGGCACTGGGCAGAAAGGGGTTAACATCTGGTGATCAAAGGGTTAACTGTGTGTTAGGGAGTGATTTATCTGTATACTGTGTATTGTTTTACTAGGGGAAGTGCTGGTTTTTAAAGCCCTGCTTTTCAGAGAGAAAAAAAATCTGCAAGCCCCTACTGACAGGAAAGAGATCTGTTGTTTATTGGCTGGTAAGGCACAATAATCTGGCAACCAGGAAGTGCAGAGACATGGCTTTTATAGGAAGTTCATGGGAGGAGCAAGGAGTTCAAGGTTCAAGACAAAACAGGGCGAAGGCAGGATCATCCAAAGAATTGTCAAGGGAGCTGTC
This sequence comes from Staurois parvus, assembly GCF_062004578.1. Classification (NCBI taxonomy): domain Eukaryota; kingdom Metazoa; phylum Chordata; class Amphibia; order Anura; family Ranidae; genus Staurois; species Staurois parvus. The sequence continues at coordinate 8,647,615 of NW_028317979.1, read as the reverse complement.
CAGCATTCCAGGTGGCTCAGTGAGAAGAAACACTGTCTCTCACCGCAGAAGGCCCAGGTTCGATTCCAGGCTCCGACAGTACTCCCCTCCTCACAGGACGTCTTAGGACCAGGCTTGTGGGTAAACCTCTGGTGCAATTCTCTTGTTAGTCTAGGAGCATGAACATTTTCCTCAGGCTCCCAAGAATTTTCCTCTAGCCCATATCCTTCCCATTAGACCACATATTGCAACTTTCCTCTAAACATCCTAGAATCAAGAATCTTCTCCGCCACATATTCTTCTTCGCCCTGTACCTCAACAGGTGGAGGAGGTGGAAGAATTCTTCCAGAGAAAGGATTTTCATGAAATGGTTTGAAAAGCGATACATGAAAAACTGGGTGAATCTTCATACTGTCAGGAAGTTTTAAGCGAAAGGTAACTGGGTTGATCTGAGCAGAAATCTGAAAAGGACCAACAAACTTTTGACCCAACTTAGCAGATGGCACATGCACCTTCAAATTCTTTGTTGATAACCAAACTTTGTCACCCACATGAAACGTAGGAAGTGCTCTCCAGTGTCTGTCAGCAGCCTTTTTGTAATATTCCTGAGCTTCCCTCAAAGTCTCAAATCAATTTCTCCTGAATCTCCTGCAATGTAGTTAGTCTGATGGTAACAGCAGGAATTGGAGTTGTGATAGGGAGACCAGGAATAAAAACTGGATGATAACCGTTGTTTAAGTAAAAGGGACTTTGCAAGGTGGAACTATGTTTAGAATTGTATGCAAACTCTGCAGTGGGAAGACAGTCCACCCAATCATCCTGAAGATAAGTGACAAAGCATCGAAGATACTGTTCCATTGTTTGATTAGTTCTCTCAGTCTGACCATTAGACTGGGGATGAAAAGCAGAGGACAGATTGATTGTAACACCCAAGGCTGAGCAAAAGCTTTTCCAAAATTTCGAAGTAAACTGCACACCTCTGTCAGACACCACATCATCAGGGATTCCATGCAGTTTAAATACTTCTCGAACCATTAGTTCAGCAGTCTGTTCAGCAGTGGGCACCCCCTTCACTGGAACAAAATGGGCCATCTTTGTGAGACGGTCAACCACCACCAAAATGGTGGTCATTTCTTTTGAGGGCGGTAAATCCACCACAAAATCCATAGAAATAGACCCCCATGGTCTCGATGGAACAGGGAGTGGCTGAAACAACCCCAAAGGAGAGGCTCGGGGAGTTTTATTGCGTGCACAGGTCAAGCATGAGGCCACATAGTGTTTGACATCCTTCTTGTACCCCGGCCACCAAAAGGAACGTGACAACAGTTCTTCGGTCTTAGTAACTACAAAATGCCCAGCAAGTTTGGAATCATGAACCAACTTGAGAGCTTCCACCCGAACAGACTCGGGTACATAAAGATGATGTCCTTGAAGCCAAAAGCCATTTTTGTACACCAGGTTCATGTCCCTAGGAGGATCATTGAGAAGTGGGTCATTCTCATACACCTCTTTGAGAAGACTCAAGAATGTCTTTGCACTTGTGGCCCCTAGGAAGTTCTTTTGTGTTAGGATGGAACATTCGGAGTTGCCCTCCAGGGGAGGCTCGGACAGCATCCTTGATAAGGCATCGGCCTTACCATTCCTCGATCCCGGTTGATATGATATAATAAAATTAAATTTGGAAAAGAATAGAGACCAGCGAGCTTGTCTAGAAGACCATCGCTTGGCCGAACGAATAAATTCCAGATTTTTATGGTCAGTGAGAACAGTTACAGGATGGTTAGCCCCTTCTAGCAGATGCCTCCATTCAGAAAAGGCTTCCTTAATTGCCAGTAGCTCTTTATTCCCAATGTCGTAATTTCTTTCGGCTGAGGACATCAAACGGGAAAAGAAGGCACAAGGATGAAGCTGCATCTTTTCACCACTTCACTGAGACAGGATCGCTCCCACAGCAGAATTGGAGGCATCCACTTCCACTGTAAAGGGTAGTTCAGGATCCGGATGTACCAAAATTGGTGCAGAAGTGAAAAGAGTCTTTAGTTTTTCAAACGCAGCTTGTGCCTCAGAGGTCCACACGAAGGGTACCCCTTTCTTTGTAAGCCGTGTGATTGGAGCTATCACTCTAGAAAAGTTTCTTATAAATTTTCTGTAAAAGTTGGCAAACCCGACGAAACGTTGAATTTCCTTAACATTTCCAGGTGCTGACCAATCTACCACTGCTTTGATTTTCTCGGGATCCATGCTCACGCCCTCTGGAGAAATGATATAACCTAAGAACTGGATCTGGGTTTGTTCAAACTCACATTTCTCCAATTTAATGTAGAGTCTATTCTTCCTTAATCTTTCAAAGACTGTGCAAACATGTTTGCGGTGCTCCTCCCAATTATTGGAAAAGATAAGGATATCATCCAGATAGGCAATCACAAATTGGTCCAACAGATCACGAAAAACATCGTTGACAAAATGTTGAAACGTTGCAGGGGCGTTGCAAAGTCCAAACGGCATCACCAAGGACTCGAAATGCCCATACCTAGTTCTGAAGGCAGTCTTCCATTCGTCTCCTTGACGAATGCGGACAAGGTTATATGCCCCTCGTAGATCAAGCTTGGTAAAGATCTTGGCAGAGCGAAGTCTTTTCAACATTTCAGAGATCAAAGGTAATGGATAGCGGTTTTTAATAGCAATTTTATTCATGTCTCTGTAGTCAATGCATGGACGCAAGGTGGAGTCTCTTTTCAACGAAGAACAGGGCTGCCCCCGCAGGAGAAGTTGAGTGTCTAATAAAGCCCTTCTCCAAATTTTCATCGATCCACACCCTGAGTACTTTTAATTCAGGTTCCGACAGATTGAAGAGGCGGTCAAAAGGTATTTCTGCCCCTGGGAGCAGCTCAATGGGGCAATCATATGGGCGATGAGGGGGTAATAGATCCGCATTCTTCTTGTCACAGACGTCCCGGAACTCATGGTAATGTGTGGGCAAGTTGTCATATGACTGGGTAGCCACTATATCACCTTGCGCTTCCTTGGCTGGTGATGAACTTGGTCGGCAAGGTTTTTTGCAATGTTTTTCACAGTGGGAGGACGTAAAATCTATAGTCCATGCTCCCCAGTTGATGGAAGGATTGTGAGTGGAGAACCAAGGAATGCCCAGGATGATGGGAAACTTGGGTGATGTAATCAGCTGAAAGCTGATGGTCTCACAATGGTCAGCCTCAAACAACAGAACCAGGGGAACCGTTTTATGGGTAACAGGTCCTGAAGATAAGGGTGACCCATCAACTGTCTCCATATCAATAGGGGTAAATGTGTCTTTTGCTTCAATATTATTGCTGTTGGCAAACTCTATATCCATAAAGTTCCCCCCCGCCCCGGAGTCCAGCATAGCTGAGCAGGAGATTTCACGGCCCTCAGATACAAGTTTAATAGGGATAACAAAGTGAGAAAGTAGTGAGTTCACTTTATTCTCTTCAGGAATCAGTGGGGAGACAGACTGGCTTATAGAGTTTATGTGTTCAGGCTCAATCACATCAGTCACAGCAATATTTCTTTTAACCTTGTTAGGACAATTAATTGCATAATGACCAGAATCCCCACAAGACATAAGTTCTCTGAACATCTTCTCTCTTTCTCCTGGATGGAAATGGATCTCTTGATCGCATCAACCTGCATAGGCTCAGGAGTGTTAGATCCCAGAGAGACTCTTGAATCCTGCTGAACAAATGGACTAGCAGAGAGATGCATGCCCCTATTACTTCCAAACATTCCCAACCTCTCCTTCCTCCTTTCTGTAAGCCTTCGATCGATTCGGATACACAATTGGATAAATTCCTCAAGATCATTAGGAATATCTACTCTGGCAAGCTCATCCTTTACCTGTTCAGAAAGCCCTTGGCGGAACTGGCTCTTTTGTGCTGCAGGGTTCCAAGTGGTATCTGCCATCCAACTTCTGAATTCGGCTGTATATTCAGTGACCGAGCGTCTACCCTGTCGCAGACTATGCAATTTTGCTTGGGCAGTAGCACAACGGTTGGGATCATCAAAAACCTGATTCATTGCGGTCAAAAAGGTATCAAAATTATTCAGAATGCTATGGTTCTGCTCTATATAAGGGGAGGCCCAAGCTAGAGCTTCCCCAGTCAGAAGCCCAATAATAAACATTACCTTCTTTTTCTCTGAAGGAAACGCAGCAGGGTACATTTGGAAATATACACGACATTAATTAAGGAAACCCCTGTAGTGGCGGCGGTCTCCATTAAACTTAGATGGTTGGGGCATATGTGAGCTAGGATCATCTCGGTTCAGCAGTTGTCTCTGCAGAGCCTGAATCTCTCCCTGTTGCCTTTCTACTATACCTTGCAGTTCAGAAACTTTTTCTTGGTAGGTAACACCAAACTCTTGCAGCTCTGAAATTTGCTGCCTGACAGGAGCCATGGCATTTGCTATAGCGGCCTCCAAGTTTTGGGCCAGATTATTCTGTTGCGATCTGGGTCAGGTTCAGAGACCAGTTGCTATAGCAGTGTAAGGCTTACCTTAAACCAGCAGGATAGGTACACAGGCAGGTCACCCTGGGAAATCACGCAGGCTCACCTGAGGTGCGGGGTCTAAGCATTAACAGGTTTTCACCAGAGCTCCTAATGGTGGAGATGGATTTGGCTGCATGTCAATACCAGGTCGCAGATCTCAGGATCACCCCACCAGGGAATGAGCAAGCCGGTAACCGATAGCGGATCAAACAGATTAGGGATAAGCAGAAGCAGAGTCAAACAAGCCAAGGGTCGGTCACAGATGGTAGTGGATGAGACGAAATTGTTGTCAGGAACAAGCCAAAGGTCGGTAGCGGAGGTGTAGACGGCAACAGGAACAATAAGAAGGATATTGGCTGGTAAGGCACAATAATCTGGCAACCAGGAAGTGCAGAGACATGGCTTTTATAGGAAGTTCATGGGAGGAGCAAGGAGTTCAAGGTTCAAGACAAAACAGGGCGAAGGCAGGATCATCCAAAGAATTGTCAAGGGAGCTGTCCAGCATTCCAGGTGGCTCAGTGAGAAGAAACACTATCTCTCACTGCAGAAGGCCCAGGTTCAATTCCAGGCTCTGACACTGGAAGATCAGGAAAATAGAGACAGAAGGTATAATCTGAGGATACAAGGTTTACCCAAGACTCCACAAGGGGAAGATTTGACGGAAATAATGGTGAAAATGCTTAACACCGTCAGCAACAGAGCCTCTGAAGAATGATAGAGTGCACAGAATAGGAAGACTTCAAGGAAGCAGAAATGAAAATCCAAAGGATTTGATCGTACAACTCCATTATTACAGAGACAAAGCTGAGCTTTGGAAGGAAGTAAAAGGGAGATCAGTAATAAAATATGGAGAAGCAAATTTAAAGAGTTTTGCAGATATAGCAATGGAAACATTGATGAGAAGGAAATCATTGAAACCATTACTGGAACAGATAAGAAAGCAGAATGTTCGATACAGCTGGGGATTCCCAGCATAATTAATCGGATGGAAAAATGGTTGTTCTGCAAGACTGAGATTCCCAGAAGACTTCAGAGACTTGAACTACAGAAAATAGATATCCCAAGAGGGAAGAGGGGGCAAAAGAAACTTGGGGAATAGAAACTGAGAGTTGGCAGTCAGCCCCTAGTGGGAAGAGACATCAGTAGTAAAGTAGAGGCCCCTTCCCTCCTTCCCCTTCTCCTAAGCAAAGAGAAAAAAAGAAAATATATATATATATTTTTTTTTTTAGAGACGAGAAACAGGAAGTACTCTCCGGCACATATGATGTATTCGAGATTAGATTATATGTTGATGGACCATAGACTCTTGGAGTCGCCAGCTAAAGTAAATATAGAAGTTACAACAATATCGTACCATGCACCTGTTACAATGAAGTTATCATGGGAAAGAGATTAGAATAAGTTAAACATGTGGAAATTAAATGAGACACTCCTTCAGGATCATGAGACGGAACCGAGAATAGAAAAATAAATAGAACAATACTTTGAAAAAAATTTGATTGAAGGAGTTTCAATGGCCATGGTGTCAGAAGCACATAAGGCATATATCAGGGGAATTTTGATAGCGATTGGGGTAAAAAAAGAAAAGGAACAAAACAAGAAAATGAATATGCTTTTAAGGGATTTACACGCATTAGAACATTTACATAAAAAGAGAATAACAATAGAGATTCAGCAGAGCATAACAAATAAGCAAATTTTGTAATTTAATGGAGGAAGAAATGAGGAGAACATTTAACATGATGGGAAGAGAGAGATACCAGTGGGGGAATAAACTAGGGAAACATTTAATGAGAGCACAGAAAAATATGAAATCAAGGAATTAAAGATAATGAAAAACTGGTTTACTCAACCACTGATATCGCTAATGTATTTAAAAAATATTACAGTAAAGTATATGATGTTATTCCAAAACGGTCAAAAGGAGAAGAGGAAGAAAGAATTAGAAAGAGACGGATATAATTAAAAGATGCGGGATTACAGAGACTAGGAGAAGAACGGGTAATCTGCCTAGAGAAACCGATAACACAGGAAGAAATCCAGGTAGCACTGAAGGGTACAACAGCGGGGAGGAGCCAGGGGCCAGATGGGTATGCTGTGAGATATTATAAAAAATGTAAAGATCAACTAGTTTCAAAACTGAGTTTATATATGAACGCATTAGGAGAGGGGTTGGAAATGAGGGAGGAATCCTTGCAAGCTCATATCACAATCATTCAGAAAGAGGCAAAAGAAGGAACTCAATGTGCTAGCTATAGACCTATCTCATTGCTAAATATGGATACCAAATTATATGCAAAGATCCTGGCAAATAGGTTGAAAGATCTAATGCCGGAATGGATTCATATAGATCAAGTGGGAGAGAAGAGATAATGGGTTGAGATCACTGCTTCTAATAAAAAGAAGTAAGAGAGAAAAATCCCCCGTATTGATTTTATCAGTAGATGCAGAGAAGGCTTTTGATAGGGTGGACTGGGGATTTATGTTAGACACGTTGGAAGTTTTGGGGATAGGCCTTTGTTGTTTGTCTTATCTTTAGAACCTCTTCTGGCAACAGTAAAAAATAGTATAGATATAAAAGGGATTCGGATAGCAGAGACAGAACATAAGGTAGTAGCATATGCTGATGACATGCTATTTTATGTGGTCAATCCTAGGCTGACATTACCCAATTTAATAAAAATAATTAAATATTACGGAGAGTTGTCAAATCTAAAAATTAATCCGGTAAAATCTGAGATTCTAAATGTGAATGTTCTGAGAACTGAGAGGAAAGCTTTACAAAAGAGTATTTCCCTTTTCATGGAAAGGAAGAGAATTAAAATATTTCGGAATAAAATTAACCTCGTTCTTAAAGAATTTATATAAAAATAACTACATCCCATTATTAAACAAGATCAAAGAGGAATTAGCGGTAGGACCTCTATCATATGCTTACGGGAATGTACTATAAAATAATTAAAATATAATATTGAGGTATATTTGGGGAATAAAAAACCGAGAATAAGTTATGAAGTGCTCTGTAGAGACAAGGAGGAGGGGGGTTTACGTGTGCCGGATTTTAAGAGATATTATCACTCAGTATTGTTATCGCGTATTTTTGATTGGACACATATTGCACTTAAAGGGGATGCACAGTTAAAAGATATAATGAATGGTGAAGAAATCTGCTCCCTTCAGGAGCTGAAAAAACAAGAAGGAGTTGTTTTTTAGATTAGATGAGTGGCGATATTTTCAATTAAGACATTTTGTGGCAATGCTCCTTAAGGACAACAGTGGAATTGAACCCATTTGAACAATTGTTTATCACATGTAGGGAAAGGAAGCATGGTACTTCTCGAATTTATTAAATTCTTACTGTAATAACAGAAGTCACTCCCCTCCTGTATATGGAGAAATGGGAAAGGGAATTTGGAATATTATTTGATGAGCAACAAAAAAAGAAAATCTTTAGATTAGCACATAGGGCTGTAGATATGAAGGTGGTGGAAATTAGTTATAAATGTTTAGCTAGGTGGTACATCACACCGAGTGTGGCACATAAGCAATATGGAGATAAATCACAATCAGATGTGTTGGCGGGGATGTGGGATCAAGTGCACAATGTTACATATATGGTGGGAATGTCCTAAAATCCAGGAATATTGGGGGGGGGGATAATCCACCAAATCCAGGAGATAACTGGGGTTAAGATCCCAAAAGATCCAGGGGTATGTCTATTCCATAAAACTGAGACCTTAGTAGAAAAATATAAACATTAGGTTTGGATTGATACCCACATTTTGGCAGGAACAAGAGGTACCGAAAATAAAAGACTGGATAAGTAAGGTAGAATATATATATAGAATAGAGAAACTCTACCACATGGAGGAAGATAAAATAGAGAGATTTCGAGGAAAGTGGGAAAAATGGGATGAGTTTAAGAGATCAAATAAATATGCTGAAATGAGAAAATTAGAGTAAGAGGAGACAAGAGGATATGTATAATAAGGGAAAAGTAAGATAGAAGAAGGAGAAGGATATCCTGAGGAGAATCAGGGATGATGGGGAATGGGGAGCTAAGGGAAAAGAAAAAGGGGGTAGGGGGTGGTAGGGGGGAGATGGGGGTTTATTGGCGGCATGTTTAAAGGGAAATGTAATTTTTAGTGTTATTTTTTTTTTGTTCTGAAGTGTTGTTGAAATTTGAAAACTAATAAAATATAAAAATAAAATAAAATAAAGTGTTACTAAACCCAGGACCCTGCATTCACTATATCTGGTCTCCCACAGTACACACAACATGGAAATGCAATTATTTTAGTCAATATAAACTGATAAATACCTTTTCTCATCAGCAGTATATAGCAGTCTTGTGACTTCTATCAGTGCCCAGCAGAGCACTGCTTAAAGCTTGTAGGAGGAGTTTCCATTCTCCCCTGATTGTCTTATGGGTCTGCAGGACCCCTGACCTCCTATGGATCAACTGTGGGTATAGGATTATGTATATAGGATTATATCATTTTTTCCCTTTCATTGGTTGAACTGGATGGACTTGTATCTTTTTTCAACCAGACTATGTAAATACAATGCCTGCATTGAGGTATTTCTGCCAGTATTCAGAGTCTGAGCCTTTGCATAGGTCATTCTTACAGTCCATTAACTTGACATTTCTGAATCAGGCCCAAGGTGGGACCTACTGAGGAGAAGCATGTGGCTGGGTTCCAACACCTAAGGCTCCTTTTACACGGGTGGCAAGGGGGCAGTAAACCAGGTGGTTGATCAATGTTTTTAATCAAGGGAGATTAGCTACAGTGCCATGGGCTGTAAACTTCTTGACAATGTTGCGCACAGTGGACACAGGAACATTAGTATCTGTTAGTTGAAACAGGTGAGTTTAATTACAGATTACAGGAGCATCACAAACTTAGAATGCAATTATTTCTCATGATTTTAAGAAGGTGCCAATAATTTTGTCCAGTCCATTTTTGGGGTTTTGCGTGGAATGTGTCAAATTTGGATTTTTGTTTGTTTTTTTTTTGTTTTATAAAAACAAAAGAAATAAACATGAGAATGCCTAAATATTTGTAATTGCAACAATTTTCTGGGTGAAGTGATGCATTATCTGACAGAAATGCAGGGGTGCCAATATTTTTGGCCATGACTGTATCTATACCATCACTTTGATATTGTGTACCTCCTCTTTTAGAGTATAGAGCCTACACCTTAATCGACATAAGGGTGCAGAATGCTAATATGTTCTATTTTCAATCAATTTTAATTGTGTATTAATAAAGACTTTATATTGTATGATAATTTGGTGTGATGCCTACAAAATCCATGAACTGCAGTCCAAATTTTGCTTTACCATTTTAATGGCATTGCTGTTGAGATCCAGGTCTTAAAGGAAAGAAGGGTCTCTGAGTCTATGATTGCTACCTTGCTGAAGGCAAGAAAATCCACATCCAGGAAGATTTATTATCATACCTAAAAATCTTACTTCACCTGGAGTGAGTTCAGTCAACTCAATTCCATAGATTTTTCTGTACCCAGCATTCTGACCTTCCTACAAATAGGTCTTGACCTGCACCTTGCTCTCAGTACCCTAAAAGGGAAAGTTTTAACCTTATCCATCCTTTTCCAAAGGCCTTTAGGTTTGCATTCCCCTTGAACCATCAGGAATATTCTCTTGGAGTCTCTTACTAGTAAACAAGCCTTTATGGTGGCTTTCACTTCTATTAGCTGTATCTCAGAATTAGCGTCTTTGTCCTACAAAGAGCCCTTCCTCATACTTCACAATGACAAGGTCCTATTGCTCACTTATCAGGTACCTTGGTTGGAGGCTGAGTTGATGAGAAGGCTGCTTTTATGGCTCTGGTCTGATCACCCTTGAATGTGGTGACAGAGGCTCAAAGAAGCATGGGTGCCAGCAGCTTGGTTGCAAGGTCAGGGATGTAGTCAAGGTGAGCCAGGGTCATACAAGGTGAAACACCAGAGTGGTCAGGAAGAAGGTTGAGGTCAGTACCAGGGAAGCAGGCAAAAAATAGTCAGGGCAAGCCAAGGCCAGTGTCCAAAATCCACAGGGCAAGGTCAGGAACAAGCCAGGTCAGCAACAGGTGATCAGTCTGCAAAAGCAGGAACACAGATCATGGGGAAGCTGAAGAACATTCAGTGATTACCATTCACCAGGATTCCTTTTAAACAGGCAGCTTGGTGGCAATGCCCGTGGATGTGCACACATATGTGCGTTGCGCATACAAATGCCCCTACATGCCTGCTGGATACTAGCCCAAAACTCGTCTGTGTGCACACTCCACCAGATCTGTTGAAGCATCCTGAGCCTTTTAGCACCATGCCTCTGTCACCCAACTCTGTAAGGATGCCACCTGGTCTTCTGTTCATTCTTTTTAAAAATATTCCATGAATGTGAAGAATAAGTAGCCCAACCAAGAGTTTTTATGGCAGTGGTTGTGCAGCTCCCAGAACTCATTCTATCATTAGAAACTACTGGAAAGTTTTCTTTAGATGCAGTTCTTTAAAGCTGAACTCCAGGCCAATATAAAAGACACACATTAATGCAACTGTGAAAATGAAGCTGTAAATTGATTAACCGCTTCCCGACTGCCCTATAGCAGAAATACTGCTACAGGGCGGCACGGGTGCACAAAATCACACACACACACACATATATATATATATATATATGTGTGTGTGTGATTTTGCATTCACGGGTAGGGGGCGCGCACGAGCTGTGCCCTACCCTCGCCGCCATTCGCGCCCGCGGCTGTCAATCACTAACTCCCTGGTGATTACTCGCCGGCGCCCAGTGATTTCCCAGCACAGCCATCCAAAGCAGTGTGATTACAGTGAAGCACACTGATACTGCCCCCTAGTAAAACACTCCCAGCACACAGTAAACCCTTTGATCGCCCCTCATGGCAACCCCTTCCTGCCCATTGCCATTAGTAGAGTGTCAGTGCTTTTTTTTGCACTTTTTTGGGGGGGGATGTCAGTGACACCAAGTCAGTTCCCCCCCAGTGTCAGAATGTCCACCACAGTCCCGCTATAAGTCGCTGATCACCACCATTACTAGTAAAATAAATAAATAAAAATCCCAGAATATATACCGCCATTTGTAAACTTTTAAGTAAACCAATTAATTTACACGTATTGGGATTATTTTTAGCAAAGACATGGAGCAGAATACATTTTGGTCTAAATTTATGATGAAATTTGATTTTTTAAATATTTTTACTGGACATGTTTTATAGCAAAAAGTCAGAAATATTGTTTTTTTTCTCAAAATTGTCAGTCTTTTTTTATTATAGCGCAAAAAATACCACTGAAAGAAAGCTCAATTAGTGGGAAAAAAGGACGTAAATTTCATTTGGGTGCAGTGCTGCATGACCGCGCAATTGTCAGTTAAAGAAACATAGCGCCGTAACGCAAAACATGACCTGGTCAGGAAGGGGGGTAAATCCTCAGGAGTGCAACTGGTTAAAACAGATTAATACATCATGAGATTTATTTTAAATGCAAAAACTGTAAGTAGTTGAAGTTGACTTGGTATCATCCACTTGCTGTCCCTCTACAGAAGAGCTTAGATTGGGGGAGGAAGATTCCACAGGAGGAGACAATCTGTTGTACTGCATTCCAAGGAGCATGATTGCAGGAGTGTAGAACAGAGTGACTGGTATCCAATCTCTGAAGAAGTGCGTGCGCACGAAATGCGTTAGATGGAGCCAGTACGTCATGACGTCACGCCGCCGAAGCCACACGGAGGCCCGGCGGCCATCTTAGTATTGGGACGGTTAGTCCACTTCACATTGCTCTCTGTAATTTTTCCCTTACCCTGATGTAAACCATTTTTTAATATATTTAAAATAAATTTATACATCTTTGGAATTACTGCACTATGGGCACTATTCTTTGGCTTCCCATGTGGAGCTATTAATTTCTAAAGCCACTCGGATCCTAGAGGTGTACAGTTGTCCTTAGAGGAGATCCTGGTATATTAGCTGCCTCATCCATTCACCCTTAAAGGGGCCCCTGGCTGCCTGATCCCTTCTCCTCCTGAGAGCTCCTACAGCACCACCTATACACAGAGAGAGGAGTTCCCCTGTCCAGGATCACATCCATTACCTAGAGGGAACCATTACTGCTGTTAATGCACATTACCATTGCGTATCTGGTGAGTGCGCATTCTTATCATATCACTGTTGGAGCACCGACACAGGATCGTGATTGTTACTACCTCTGCCTAAACTTGCACGGACTGTCACTTTGAGATTATTTATATTTTTCATTTATTATTCACTGTCACTTTGAGATTATTCATATTTTTGATATATTATTGACATTTTAGCGCTGCACTTTATTTATTTCATCGATGAAGGTTTCATATTGGTTACATTTGGTGCATTAGCTGCTGTTTTTAGAGCTCTCACTTTTACATCTTTTATTTTTCAGAGTGACAGGGAGATTAGCTCATCATTCTGAATTCTGAGTCTTGATAGACAGAAATAAAAATCCATTGGCAGGTAAATCAGCTGGTATTTAAACTCTGTGTTAAGAGTTTTGTCTGGAGTTCAGATTTAAAGGATAAGTTCACCTTTTGTACCATGCTATACGTTACACCTGTATTTAGGATGTAACATGAAACATGGTACAAATGTCTCCCCTCCCACTCTCAAACTGTCCCGGTTCTTTTCCCCTGCACCCACTGTCACACTTGACTAAATTTCTAACTCTTTAAAAACGCCCCTTTAGTGTTAGACGGGCATTAATGGACTTTAGTATTGGAGTTCTACAAGCGTTAAAAACGCTCCCCGAACACCTTAAGCGGTTTTGAGGGGTTTTATAGGTGTTTTACAAGAGTAAAAACCGCACTACAAACATCTATAATAAACTCTAATGGTATTAAGGCCTCGCAAATACCGCAAAAATGCCTGCCAGGTGTTTGAGGAGTGTCACCATAGACTTGAATGGGAGGCGTTGAAAGGCTTCAACACTTCCTGACTCGACATGAGGCTTCAATTTTGAAGCGACCTGACGCTAACGCTTCATGTTTTGCTAATGTGAACAGCACTGCCCATAGTATCAGTTCCATAAGCATTTGAGGAGTGTTAGAAATGCCCCTCAAATGCCTGCTTTCAAAGCTAGTGTGAACTAAGCCTTAAAATCAGCATGGCTGTGTGGGGCTACAACCGCACAGCTGTCGCATTTGTTCACAGGGATCTACAAGTTTCTCTGCTGCCACCACAGCCAACAGATTTGTAGTTCTCAATGAACTATAAGTTCAGTAATCAATGCACACACAGTCCATTAGATCTTCCTCCAGCTCTCCAACTGATAACCCATACAGAGGAATGGGCACGGCGTATAACTCGTCGTGGGTCATGCATCATGTTTGCAATGCTTTGCAGGCTCCAGTAAGAAATAAATGCACATCATTTTTTCCTGCAAAAACATGTGCATTTATTATTTTTTTCAAAGGTGAGCCTAGCCTTTAAATGACTAGTTGTAGCTATTACTGTTTGTAGTTATTGTATAATTTTAACACTAGGTGGAGCTGTTCTACATCCTAACTAATACTGTAGTAGGATACATCACAAGTAAAGTATTCAGACAGAAATTCACTAGTTTTATTATCGTTCATCATCATCATATTATTATTATACAGGATTTATATAGCGCTAACAGTCTGCTCAGCGCTTTACAATATAACGGGAGACAATACAGTTCAATACAGGAGGGTTAGGAGGGCCCTGCTCCTCGGAGCTTACAATCTAGGAGATAGAATACAATACAGAATTATGTGTTTCTAGCTTTTTTGTTCACTTTTTACTTTTGCTTAATGTTTAAATATACTGATTGTTTTTTCTCAAATAAGACCCAGGATTAAAGTAATATTATACCCTCAGTGGTTTATATTTATTTATAACATGTACTTATATAGCGCCATCAATTTACGCAGCGCTTTACATATATATTGTACATTCACATCAGTCCCTAATCCTCAAGGGGAATATAATCATACATACACATACTAGGGCCAATTTAGACAGCATCCAATTAACCTACCAGCATGTCTTTGGAGTGTAGGAGGAAACCGGAGTAACCAGAGGAAACCCACGCAGGCACAGGGAGAACATTCAAACTCCAGGCAGGTGGTGCCGTGGTTGGGATTCAAACCAACAACCCTAGTACTGCCAGGCGGAAGTGCTAACCATTTAACCATTGTGCTGCCCATATAGCTTAACACATCAAGCACAATAAAATTAACTTTGCCCAGTAAACCATTTATTAAAATTCTCAATCCAGCACTTGCAGCTTACAACTTTTCAATGCTGCTGGCTCCTGCTTTTTCAGTGCTGCATTCTGCATTCCTGAACTTCCAGTCTTCACAGAAAAGAGCTAACAGTGCTGTCTCCAACCATTATATCAGCTTGGAGAAGTTAGGAGGAAGCAGGGAGCGGGGGGGGGGTGCCTTGCCATCCTAGGCTATAGGGCTGTGTGTTTCTATTGATTCACACAGTGTAAAGAGACACAACACTACTGTAGCTCTTGCATGTAAGGGTGGCTCCATAGGATGCTGAGAGAGAAAAGAGCCATCCTGAAACAGGAAACTTGGGGCACTGGTCATTGCACCAGCTTTGACTGGAACATAGGCAAAGATTAAAAGATAAAGGAGCTGCATACTTGGTAAGTATTTAAATCAACTGCCAAAAAAGGAAGGTTTAATATTACTTTAATCAACAAAGTTGGCCAGAGATGAGAATAGCTGTCAGTGAGCTCTACAAATATATTTGTCCCTTATTTCTATGCAACAGGAAACTATGAGCATTTGAACTCACAGACCTCTGCAATGATGAGTACATCTGACAATGAGAAGTAATCACCATCAAGTTATTCCCATGTGTTCCATTCATCAGAAGTTCAGAACTAATGTTGGCATCTTTTTTTATTACTTACAACTATTGAACAATGTATGGTTGATCATTTCTCAATTACAAACAATCCAGGGCAATCAGTCTGAAATCATCTTACATACAGTCAGGTCCATAAATATTGGGACATCGACACAATTCTAACATTTTTGGCTCTATACACCACCACAATGGATTTGAAATGAAACGAACAAGATGTGCTTTAACTGCAGACTGCAAAAGTAATGGGACAATTGGCTTCTCAGCTGTTCCATGGCCAGGTGTGTGTTATTCCCTTATTATCCCAATTACAATGAGCAGATAAAAGGTCCAGAGTTCATTTCAAGTGTGCTATTTTTATATGGAATCTGTTGCTGTCAACTCTCAAGATGAGATCCAAAGAGCTGTCACTATCAGTGAAGCAAGCCATCATTACGCTGAAAAAACAAAACAAACCCATCAGAGAGATAGCGAAAACATTAGGCGTGGCCAAAACAACTGTTTGGAACATTCTTAAAAAGAAGGAACGCACCGGTGAGCCCAGCAACACCAAAAGACCCGGAAGACCACGCGAAACAACTGTGGTAGATGACCAAAGAATTCTTTCCCTGGTGAAGAAAACACCCTTCACAACAGTTGGCCAGATCAAGAACACTCTCCAGGATGTAGGTGTATGTGTGTCAAAGTCAACAATCAAGAGAAGACTTCACCAGAGGGAATACAGAGGGTTCACCACAAGATGTAAACCATTGGTGAGCCTCAAAAACAGGAAGGCCAGATAAGAGTTTGCCAAACAACATCTAAAAAAGCCTTCACAGTTCTGGAACAACATCCTATGGGCAGATGAGACCAAGATCAACTTGTACCAGAGTGATGAGAAGAGAAGAGTATGGAGAAGGAAAGGAACTGCTCATGATCCTAAGCATACCACCTCATCAGTGAAGCATGGTGGTAGTGTCATGGCGTGGGCATGTATGGCTGCCAATGGAACTGGTTCTCTTGTATTTATTGATGATGTGACTGCTGACAAAAGCAGCAGGATGAATTCTGAAGTGTTTTGGGCAATATTATCTGCTCATATTCAGCCAAATGCTTCAGAACTCATTGGACGCCGCTTCACAGTGCAGATGGACAATGACCCAAAGCATACTGCAAAAGCAACCAAAGAGTTTTTTAAGAGAAAGAAGTGGAATGTTATGCAATGGCCAAGTCAATCACCTGACCTGAATCCGACTGAGCATGCGTTTCACTTGCTGAAGACAAAACTGAAGGGAAAATGCCCCAAGAACAAGCAGAAACTGAAGACAGTTGCAGTAGACGCCTGCCAGAGCATCACCAGGGATGAAACCCAGCGTCTGGTGATGTCTATGCATTCCAGACTTCAGGCTGTAATTGACTGTAAAGGATTTGCAACCAAGTATTAAAAAGTGAAAGTTTGATTTATGATTATTATTCTGTCCCATTACTTTTGATCCCTTAACAAGTGGGAGGCACATATGCAAACTGTTGTAATTCCTACACGGTTCACCTGATTTGGATGTAAATCCACTCAAATTAAAGCTGACAGTCTGCAGTTAAAGAGCATCTTGTTTGTTTCATTTCAAATCCATTGTGGTGGTGTATAGAGCCAAAAACGTTAGAATTGTGTTGATGTCCCAATATTTATGGACCTGACTGTATGATCAGTAAATTGAATTTAGATTGGTTGCTATGGGTTAATTTGAGTCTCTATTAATTACATGGACATATAGATGAAATACTCAGCACAAAGGTGAGAAGAAGTCTGGAGGGACTTACCATTTTACTTAGAAACCCAATATGATCCCATATGGTAAAAGAAGGGTGGTAACTCTGCTTTCTAGGGCTGGTAAGGTTTTTCTTCAAATCAGTTTTATTTAGAAAAGATTTAACATGAGAACAAACAATACAATTTGACACAATGATAAATGGAAACATTCCAGCAGTTGTTCAGAAGTCTGGTTGGGGGACAACTTTAGAAAGCTGTAGATAGAAATGTAGCACCCTCCAAGGCAGGTCCTAGGATAGTTAGGTAAGTGTTGTGTTTTTGATTCTTGATTTGTTTTTGAAAAATTTAGTTGACACTGTAGTCAGTGTGGCTGTCATTTTTGAAAAAGTAAAAGCCTAGTTGGTTCATTGTCCTCATTGAACTGTAATTGTTTAATCAGGTCTGCTCTGTGCACTCTGCTGCTGCTGGTCTGCCTGATAGCTCCCTCTGTATCCAGGTAATTTGGGATGTTTCTGGATGATAGGTGTGGAGTTATGCAGCATGAATATGAATTCAGCCCCACTCTATCCCAGAGAGGAAGGCTCTGATGGCATTCTGGGAGTCTGTATTTATTCTGAGAGCACACAAAGCTCTGAGTCTTGTCCCAGAGTGGAGGTGTCCAGTCAGGGGGCCTTCCCAGGTAGAAGCTGTTGTTGGAGAGGTCTCAGGTGTGCAACCTGAGGGGAGAAATGCTGAGACCCAAGTGCTTAAATGAAGCTGATTGAAGGGAGCTGTCTGCCAAAGATCTGTCTGGTATCACTGGAGGGCATTGCTTGGAAGGAGGCTACCATCTGTCCTTGGATCTTGTAAGTACAGACACTGGACTACATGAGACCACTGGTTTGTTGTGTGATAAAATAAAGCCTCAGAAATATAAAATAGAAGTAAACGAGCTCTGGGTGAGTAATAAAGTAAAAGTAGCTGCTGGCATATAAAGGTAAACCTCAAGGACCTAAAAATCAAAATGGTGTATGTATAAAGTATGCAGCGCTGATAAAACCTTAAATAGCAATCACATAAACTAAAGTCTTAAATTACATAAAAGGTGCTGAACTCCAATGAGGTAGGATATATAAAGTGACATATGTGATAAAGTCAATAAACTTGTGATGGAAAAAAAATATCCGTCACTCCAGTGATAATGGAAATGGATATAGATTGCACTAACCAGATAGCACAATCGCTTGCTAATGGAGTATATAAGATATATAAGCAAAAAGGGGGGCTCACAAGAAAAAAGGGGGGCTCACAAGAAAAAACGAGCCCAAGAAGAAAGCCCTTTGAAAAAGTGTCTGCACACAAAACACGTTAGGGAGGTGCCCCTAATTACTGTGTACACACCGCATGGCCTTTATGGGTGGCTGGCGGCCATCTTGGATTTTTATGTAAGTGTGATTCATCTTATATACTCTATTTTTGACTAATAAAGAATACTACACCATTGGAGGCTTTCTTCTTGGGCTCGTTTTTTCTTGTGACCCCCCTCTTTGAAGGTGATTCCCGTTGACCTGACGCATGTTATTGTGCAAAGCTGTTCAAAGGCTGATTTTTGATATGGAAAGGCGGAAGTGCCACGTAGTGAAGTCAACCAGTGCCGCAATTGAAGGTAATGGAGAAATTCTGCCTGATGGATATCTTGTGATTCCCGTAGAGAGTTCCAGGTAAGGAAGGTTGGAGAGGTCAAAAAGTGTCGCACCTGCGAAAAACCGTTGGCCACCCATCAAGAAAATGCCCCTGGCTGATCCAAAGCTGGTGGAAAAAGAGGATTATTGATAATCGGGAGCAAGGGCAGGAAGGGTGACATCAAGCCACTAGAGTAGAGTACCGAATTCCACACTTATAGACCATGGAGCAAAATGGGACTCAATGTCCTCGGGCGTTGGGCCGGGGGGAGACAAAAAAGGGTCGATGTCGCAACTGGGGCACAGTTAGGCAGTTCCAATAGGGTCCAGAGAGGAACATCAGAGGAAGCGTGCAACATAGACGGGGCAATCTGGCTCGCCTGGTAATACTTAGCTACATTAGGCGCCCCAAGATCTCCCAGCAGTTTATGGGTTAAAAGTGTGTTTCTGGAGACTCTGGGGCTTCTGTCAGGCCAGATAAATTGCATAATCGTCGCATGAAGTAACCGGAGAAAATGAGAAGGAACCCACACTGGGAGGGTGCGGAAATAATACAACAATTTAGGCAGGATAGTCATTTTCAACAAATTAACCCGTCCAATCCAGGACAGGTGTGGGAATTGCCAAGACTGCATAAGGGAGGACACAGAGCAAAGCAATGGATAATTCGCAGTAAACAAAGAGCCATAAGTGGGGGTCAGGCGAATGCCCAAGTATTCCAAGGAAGAGGAAGCCCATTTGTAAGGGAAGTGGGATTGCAGGTGTGAAACCAAATCTGAGTCCAAAGTGATATTGAGAGCAACAGTCTTATCCAAATTAATACGGAGACCCGAAATCAACTAAAAACACGCAAGGACCCATTGTGAATTTGGGAGTGTTGTCAAAGGATTAGTGAGAGTCAAAAGGGCATCGTCTGCAAAAAGGTTCAACTTAAATTCCTGTCCCGTGTAAGGGACACCCGATATATTACAATTCGCCCAGAGCATCAAAGCCAGAGGCTCAAGAGTCAGGACAAAGAGCGCTGGAGACAAAGGGCATACCTATCTTGTCCCTCTCCAAATGGGAAAGGGATCTGAGAAATACCCCGCATACTTAACCAAAGCCGAGGGGGAAGAATACAAGGCCTGTATCCAAGAAAGGATAGCATCCCTAAAGCCCCAACGGAACAACACAAACCACAGATATTGCCAGGATAGAGAATCAGAAGCTTTGTATATACTGTATCTAAAGACAATAGAAATCCCAGAATTTTGCGCTGTTGTAGTATGATGTGAGCAACTTTACGAATATTATCACTTGCCTGCCTCCCAGGGATGAATCCCACTTGGTCCCTGTGGACCAGACTCCACAAATATTTATTGATACGAAGACTGAGAATCTTCCCCAGTATCTTTAGATCCTCATTAAGAAGAGAAATGGGCCGAAGGGCTTGTGATTCCTGGATGTCTTCCGTTGTCTTAGGAATCATTGAGATATGAGCTCTAAGCGTGCCTAGAGAAGGCAAAGAACCCTGTCGTAATTCATTAAAATAACCAGCCAAAATGGGCGCCAGCAGGGTTGCAAATTTCTAGTGATAGAGACCTGAAAAGTCGTCAGTACGTGGGGCCGCAGTGGACCGTAAAGATTTGATAGCTTGAAGCACTTCTGATACAGTTACACCTGCATTAAGGGCCACCCACGCCGCTTCGGACAATCCAGGGAGTTGTAGATCTTGAAAGAACGCTTCCGCCTGAGCTACCGGAAAGGGATCAGGTTTGGTGTATAAGCGTGAAAGGAAGTCCGCGAGACAACCTGCTGAGGATTGGAGGTGTAGCCTCCCGCAGGGAGCTGAACCGGACCGGTTTATGGGGTTTCCCCGTGGAATTGAGTTTCCTAGCCAGCATTGGACCCGGTTTATTAGCACAGGTATAAAATTTATGTTTGGTCCAACGCAAGGCCCGTTCAGCCTCTGAATAAGCAAGCAAGTCCAATTCTGCTGCCAGGGCGTCCCGTGTTTGTTTATGGGCCGCGGATGGGTGTGACTTCCAACGAGCATCTGCAGAGGCTAGCAGAGAGTGAAGGTCCGAAAGATGGTGCTCCCGTGCCACAGCCAGCTGTATAATGTGACCCCGCACCGTAGCTTTATGCGCCTCCCACAGGGGCACTGCTGAAGAAACTGATCCCGAGTTCTCCGTAAAATATGTTCATATGGAAGATTCAATTTGCTGGCAAGTGGCCTGGGTGGTCAATAAGGACTCGTTAATGCGCCAGTGAAAAGGGCGCTGTGTCAACCCCAAAAGTGTAAGAAGTAGAACCAGGGGATCATGGTCTGACCAGGGCGAGGAAGGGATAGAAATCCACCTGACTAAAAGGTGCTGTTGAACATGCATAAATACGTGGTCGATTCTGCAAAAACTATTATGAGGATTCGAGTAGAATGTGAAGTCGTGATCAGTAGTGTGAAGTTCCCTTCAAACGTCTGCCAGCTCCGCAGACTGCAGGACAAAGCGCATGCGTTCCTCCTGCACTAAGTTGTAAGAAGAGGCCGCCCCCCAAGCATAGCGCCTATCTAGAGCAGAATCTAATGTAACATTCGAAACCCCCAAAAGAAGAAGACCCTTGGAGTGTCGGGAAATGATGGTACTGAAAACCTTTTTAAACACAACACGGTGTGTTTTTAGTTCATTAGACTTCAATGGATATGTGGCAGAAACACATGTAGTGCGTTTCTGATGCTTTTTTTTTTTGTTGCCAATAGGACAGTATTGACTTTGATACGACATTGGATGAGTGGGACTTTGATGTGACTTTTTTACTTTTGCTACTTTATGACTTTAGCCCTGGTTCATAACGAATCCGTTATTAAAGTGGTGTGATTTGGTCCCATTTAAAGCGCGACTTTGAAGTAGCACTGATATAGACACAGGTGCGATTTCACTGCACTTTACCCTATAATCAATGAGAGTTAAATCTCATTGAAGTAGTGTAAAAGTAATGATGGAACTATTTTACGAATCACGCTACTTGAAATTGCATTTATTAAGACAGTGCCATAGAAATACATTAGATGCGAATTCATGTGCAATTTGTAAATCACATGTCGCACCTGCAGTCGCAGCCGTGTGAACCAGCGCTTAGGCTTGGTTCACATATATGCATTTTATGCTTTATCCAGTTCTTTTTGCAGTTTGTTTTGCTTTTTCTACATGCGTTTTTCATGTGTTTTTTACTGCGTTTTGTTCAGCTCCTTTTTTTTTGTTAAAGTAGATTTTTTTTTGTTGCGGAAATGAATAAAAATGCAAAAACGCAAAACACGGCAAAAACGCACTACCATTTCACCAGCTTCTCCATTAAGCCTGGGTTCACATTGATGCGGTGCGGCACACAGCATGTGATTCGCACAGGAACTGCACCGCATTCCTGTGCAAATCACATGCAATTTCTGTGCAGTGCAATTTGAGCCATACTTTTTTGGAACGGCAAACAGAGTGTGGTGACGTCACATCTGGTGTGGACGCCATATTGGTACACCCATACACGTACACCCAACTAAACCATGTGGTTTAAATGCTATTGAATTATGTTTTAAACGTGAGTGGACATTCTGGCTATACGTACATTTATTCATTAAAAGTGTTGAATTTATTACACTATGGGAGAATCTTTTTGTCTTTCCCCATATGGGTTGCTATGAGATGGCTGCATAAAGAGGAGCATTTTAAAGAGAGATCAGAAGACAGGAGTTTCTTTGGTGAACAGGGGGCTACCACCACTATTGCTGAAACCCAGTTAAGGATCAGAGGCATCTGCGAGGCAGATTTTTTCTTCTAGCGCATTGGCCCCGTAGAGTCTATGCATTGAGGTGAGGGGGCAATCCAGCTAGTTACAGATTTATTTCCTGAGACCACCTGCTTCTGAAGTTGTCACCTGCATTTGGGCATTAATTATAGGACTTATCCTCCACGTGGACTTTTTTTGTGGTCATTGTTACCATTGTTACTGCATCTATTGAGATTGGTGGGGTGCGGGGGTCTTATTTACACATCTGGGACACAAGGTGTTTTGTTTTTCTAATTTATATTTTTGTATCCTCTGTAGTTGTTTCCCACATATAGAATTGGTTGAATTTTAGATGTTTTAGAGAATCACGTTTTTTGTATTTCATTTGTTTATGAAGGTCACTAGCTGTACAGTGTCACATTAGTATCATTTTATTCATGGGTAAGATTTAAGACCTTTGTGGTCCCACTGAAAGTATTATAAGCACGTTATTTGTGCATATAGGCATTTGCGTCACATATGTTGATGCCATTTTTTGGGCATCTGGGAATTCACTTTCATCACCTTTTGACCTTCCGCTTTCAGGACGCCCATTAATTATTCATTATTTATTTTGTTTCTTATACTGACCCTTTCACTCGGTCAGCACTCTTCTCTATTGATTTTCACTGAATATTTCCATTTGTCTTTTTTAGGCACAATTAGATGTCACTTTTAGACATCTGGGAGCAAATTTAATATTGTTATTATATAGGGGAGGTTTTCCACATTTCTATTGGACACTGCATCACACTGACCATTTTGGGTCAGTTTGTGGTTTTGTTTTTTTTTTTCTTTAGATTCACAGGTTCATATCATCACATATGTTTGGTTCAACAATTTCACTTGTCTATTATTATTAAGGTATACTGTATAGTATGATTTATATGTATGCAGTCATAGAATATTTGGGATAGCGCTACACCATTTTTGATTTGGAAGCTATGGAAGGTTATCAGTTGGCCCAGAGAGATGTAGAGAGAGAGAAAAGGAGAGGCCCAAGGACAAAACCTTGGGGTACCCCAAAGGAAAAAGGGAGAGGAGCAGAGGAGGAGGAGTTGTATGTGACTCTGAAAGTGCGCTGAGAAAGGTGAGGAGAACCAGGAGAGAGCAGAGTCATGGAGGCCGATGGAGTGGAGTTTACTGAGGAGGAGTGGGTGGTCGTCTGTGTCAAAGGCAGCGGAAAGGTCAAGGAGTATGAGTATGGAGTAGTGGCCGTTGGTTTTAGCAGTTAGTAGGTCATTGGTGAGTTTTAGTAGGGCAGTTTCAGTGGAATGTGGGTGGAAGCCAGACTGTCAGGGATCAAGGAGGTTGTTGTCGGTGAGGTAGCAGTTCATAGGGTTGTGAACAAGGCGCTTGAGAAACTTGAAGGCAAACAGGAGCAGGGAGATGGGTCTTAAGTTATTCAGACAGGTGGGGTCCAGCGAGGGGTTTTTTGAGTATGGGGGTAACCAATGCATGTGTGAGCGGGGAGGGAAAGGTGCCCATGGAGAGTGAGAGGTTGATGATGTGGGTTAGAGAGAATGTAACAGAAATCACACTGCAAATTGCAAGAAATCATGAAAATCTTCACAAGTAGAAACAGTGTTTTCAGAAATCTTGCAATTTTCAATCGCAGCGGTGTGACTGCTGACTCACACCCCGGTCACATCAAGCCCAACTATGAAATCGCGCAACTTACAGTCAAGTCGCATGATTTAAAAGTTTGGGAACATGCCTGTAGCAATCATGCACAGAGAGATGGATGTGAACCTCCATTTTGGCTAAGGCCTCCATCTTCTATAATTTTCTACTCCCAAATCATCTTTCCTCATCCCCCCTCCCTCTGTTGAGTGACATGTGGTCTGTTTCATGCAGAGTTCAAAAGGCAACAGGCCCCAGTGGGAGAGCTCCATGGCTATAAAACCCCAGCCAAACTGGTGCCTAGATGCCTGTTAGCGTCGCAATCTGGGATATCATAAAACCATAAAACAAGTCCTTCACTGAGTTCACAGACATTCCAGGTAGTCGTAAAAACAGACTTACATTTAAAAACTCACTTTTCCATATAATTTTATATCTCCAAATAGGAAATAATTACACAAACATGGAGCACATATTCGGATGGCTCACTTTAATACAAATTGCCTGATATATTACACCCCCTATCTGACATACAGAAGAGAGCAGAAAATTGTATCTCCTTAACCATCCAAGCAGGTATCTCATATTTCATATGTAGACATTCAGCAGAAGATTCTGCGTATTGATCTACTCGTGGATAGAATGTTATATGTACCTAGGAAAAGTTATTGGCCATAGTATAATTTGCAAAGGCTTTGGTCATAGCCTGAGCTCCCCGCCTACACAACCCCCTACCCAAATGAGGCAATTGGTTCTCTGCTTCAAGGAGACACCCTGTGGAGTTCCTAGAAAAAGTTAAGCTGAGCTTGTTGATGTTGAGAATTCTCCCTTTTTAACATCAGAACCAACTTAGATGGCCCTTTTGCTCTGAAACCTGATCTGCTTAACCCAGGCTGATGGCAAGTACTTTGTCTAAATTCCTTTCTGTTATCTCCTTGCTGTGGTATTGTTCTCTGTATATATTGGCTACATCTTTTTCTGTAAATATTTTTATTGCACCCTTTTGGCTTTTAGTAATAAATCTTACTTTCTGAAAGTGTTGAACTGTTTCTAAAGCTCTTTAATGCGAACTTAGAATCCCTGCCTCTGAAAAGCACTACTGTGTGTGTGTTTTAAACTTCGGTATATCTCTGCCTGCGGTGACAGTGGTATACCGACGATTATTCAAACATCATAGTGTTATTGCTGATATTGCCGAGTTTCCTCTTTCTCTATACAAAAAGGAGGTGGTGGCAGTGTGAAGGGTTAATTGCGTAACAATCGCTCCCAGGCTGCCGGCACACAGGTTGTGGTCCATTAGCTGGCAAATCTTTGTGCAGGGTGCAGCTGGGCATGGCATTGTTAGGCACGTGACACTGCGGTTTTAGATTGGCTAGTCCTTCAGTCACGAGTTTGGTGAGAAGGGCTGGGGTGTGTCGCCGCAATCGTCACAATGCCGATTTCAGGTACGATTTGCAAAACATCTGACACAGATGTTTATGCATATCGCACCAAAAGTAATGCATGTGCTACTTTAGATATCGGTGCGGCTCCGACCAAGCGTGAACCACACAAATATGACACAAATATGACTGCTCTAATAGCGGACAATAGGGTGCGACTTGGCATACAATATGCACATCGCATGGCATACAAATGCATGCCAAGTCACACCCAGTGAGACAGGGGTGTCAAGGAGCATCAAAGACGCACCCATCCAAAGTCACATGAAAGTCAATACTTTCCTACTGGATGAAAAAAAACAAAATGCATTTTCAAACATGTGTTCAACAATACAAATCGCACTGCAAACACTGAAAAACACACCGCTAGCAGCACACAGAGAGCTGCAGACCTAGCCATGATTCTGGAGCTCGGCTTAGGCTGGCCATACATTATACAATTATCTTCCAATTTCCTTTAGATTTACCTTCAACTGTGTAGTGCAAGAGCCTGCCTAATTGGATACAACTGAAAGTGTTGTTTAGGTTTGTCCTCTTATTATATGGTTTTTGGTAAATCTAAACCAAAAATCTCCAGATAATTGTATAATGTATGGCCAGTCTTATTCCCCTGATCGCTTCCCTGTGTGATCTGGAGCCGGCGCATGCGCATATGCCCGAGAGGGGCCGCAGATTTTCACGGGAGGCGATTTAGGTAGCGCCCCCATATGTCCGGCAGGCGAGGGGTTACTAGCCCTGTCGTCAGCCCCCTCTCAGGTCAGGTCACGATCAGTTCACGGTAGATTATTACACCCGCTACACACAGGAGATACAGAATTCACCGGCCCCGCCCCTCACCCTCCAACCAAGCCGTCGTTATGGAGATGATACGATGGGCGGGGCTCGCACAGTTCCCAGCATGCCGCAGGCCCCTGACCGGCTTCCCCTTTGGCCCGCCTCCTCTCCTGACAGTGACCATGGCGCCGGTGTACAGCAAGTACCTGACAGCCCGCAACTCCACGGCGGCCGGGGCGGCGCTCCTCCTCCTCTACCTGATCAACAGGCGGCGGGCAGCCAGCGGGTGAGGACAACGAGCGGGGGAGGGGGACACCGGAGAGGTGTCACCCCTGACACAGCACTGTCACCACAACTCCCAGCATGGCCCGGCCTGTGCAGAGTTCATGCATAGAGGAGAGGACTTCTGGTGGGGGAGGACCAGCACAGGACTGAGGAGGACCGCTCTAGGCTGGCTCTGGACGTCCAGTGACCTCATTATGTAAATGTGCTTCTATTGGCCAGTGCTGCAGGTGCAGGGGGTCAGAGGTCATTACAGGGTCGCAGGTTGTCAGGCATGTTGGGGGCTCATTCACAGCCACATGTGCAGTGAAGACCTCAGCTGTGACTGGCCTGGGATCCCAACTCACCAGGAAGGCCAATCACCTGTGGCCAAAGTGCTCCCCACACCCCTTGCATATGGGACTGCCCCGGTCACAGATGATTGGCCCGTACAGGTGACAGCTTCCCGGAGGGTTAGGATTCCAGTCCCAACACGGCCGAGCTCATCCCTACAAACACTCCACTCAACTCTGTGCATGGTCAGCGGCTTGTGACGCACTGCAGAGTTGGGGCTGCATAGAAATGCCGTCATGTCGTGTTTTATACCTCAATACTGCGTTATTGTGTGAACAAGACACATAGAAACCCATCATTTTCAATGGGCCCGTGCGTTCAGGCAGCATAGATCTAGGCAGATCATCAGATGTTGCATTTAGTAGCACTTTAAGTTTCAGCATGGATCAAAACAGTAAAATCGGTCTGTATACTCACTGTGGAACCTAAGGGGTTAATCCTCTGCATTGTGTAAAAAGGATGTTTGATCCTGACTTCTCTGATCCTGCCCTTCTACTTTCCCCAATACATCTGCTGATAGAACAGTTCCTTGGGGGCAAGTTGCACTTGCTCAGTTTGGTATGTATTGCTAGAACAGATCCTCAGGGGCAAAGTTGCACATGCTCAGTTTGGTATGTATTGCTAGAACAGATCCTCGGGGGCAAAGTTGCACATGCTCAGTTTGGTATGTATTGCTAGAGTTTTTTTTTTTGTTCTTGGGAGGATGCATGTGATCAGCACAGGGCCAATCGGCACTGTCCAAACAGAGGGTCAGGGGTCCTGCAGCCTCATAGGACAATCAGGGGAGAATGAAAACTCCTCCTAAACGCTTTAACCGGTGCTCTGCTGGACATAGGGTTGCCCCCTCATCCCTTTAAAACTGAACACATATTAATTACACAGGTTTTGAGGCTAATTTAATGCAGATAATGCACCAAGTGAGTTTAATGACCACCTTAGTCAGCCACAGAACCTGTGTAATTAATGTGTTCGGGTTTAGAGGGATGAGGTGACAACCCTAGCTGGACACTGATAGAAGTCATTAGACAGTTCTAACTGCTGATGAGAAAAGGTATTTACGCTGTTTATATCTACTAAAATAATTGCATTTCAATGTTCTGTGTACTGTGGGAGACCAGATATAGTGAATGCCGGGTCCTGGGTTTAGTCACACATTAAAGCGGAACTACACTGCATCTGAGCATCGTAAACAAGAGCACTATTTAATCAATTTTTAACATTCAAAGCGAACTCCCCATCCATCATTCCATGTCTGCATGCTTTATTTTGTTGAGAAATCACTTAAAAAAACATCCCTCTAGCAATTATGGCCGTGGATATTTTGAGTAAGGGCAGATGATTCATGTAGCAATTACTTCCTGTAATCCATCTGCCCTTAGTTCAGGCATAGAGGCAGGAGGGTGTGCATAACTGAGAAAACCTCTCCAGAGAACTCCTGGGATGTATGACATCATTTGCCTAGGCATAGAAACCAGGAAGTGACTAAAATGTAAAAAAAACAGTTTAAAACTAGTAATTGTGATATACTTTCCTATCTACTTACTGTTACTAGCAGCATAAGGATTCAAAATGGTCCATGGTGATTGAGAGCGTGAAGCTCCATTTGGGATGCACTTATTTTCCTGCACACCACGAAACACAGATGGATCAAATGTTTCATAGTAGTACACTAAGGCCTGGTTCACACCTATGTGTGTTGCAATTGGTGCATTTTGAGTTTCTGAACACGCGTTTTCGATGTGTTTTGCATTTTTTGTTGCCAATAGAAAGTATTGAATGTGACGTTGATGCAACTTTATCAAAGTCGCATCAAAGTAGTGCAGAAACCTTTTCAAAGTCTCTGACTTTGAAAAGGTTCCTGCAGTACTTTGATGTGACTTTACAATGGTTGCTGTGACTTTGAAAAGGTTCCTGCACTACGTTGATGTGACTTTACAATGGTTGCTGTGACTTTGAAAAGGTTCCTGCACTACGTTGATGTGACTTTACAATGGTTGCTGTGACTTTGAAAAGGTTCCTGCACTACTTTGATGCTACTTGAGTGCCAGAGAGTGTAAAGTCACATCAAAGTCGCACTCAGTTCTTTCCTATTGGCCAAAATGCAAACCACATTGAAAATGCAAAACGTGTGGTTTTTTTGGTGCGGTTTCATTGAAGTCTATTGCACCAAAAACACAGTTTGCTGTGGGGGAATAAAGTCCCTGACTCTTTTACAAAAACGCAGTGGCTGAAAATGCATAGAAGTGTCCCATAGGAGATTGTTAAATGGACTGTAGTGTGTTTCTGCAAAACGCACTAAAAAGCTCATGGGTGTGAACCAGGTCTAAAATGTAGATCCATTATGCTGCATTACAGTTCTTGCATATGGCAGAAAGATCCCACATAAATGCGTAATGATGCGTACAGCATTGTTTGATTCTATTGGCCACCGCCACTGCTCAGGACCAATATATAAGGCTCCATGTACACGGGACGCTTCTGAACGTTGGAAACTGACAGCTGGAAAACGTAGGTTAAAAAACTTCTGTTTAGCTGCGTTTGCATACCGCGTTTATGCACATTTGTGTTTTTATACCTTTTTTTAAAGATAACCTCAGGAGACCTTCCAAAATGCCCAGAATGCACTGAAAAACAGTAAAAAAATAAATATTTTATACATTTTGAGACCAATAGAGAGAGCAGAAGCAGAGAGAGCAGTAGTTGTTGAGATTAGCTGTCTTTTTTTTTTTTGTGGTGTTTGAATGTGTTCCAGCTCATTTCTGTGCAGAAATTATTGCAGCAGTGTCTAACATATTTTCTTTCATGCAAAACCTCAAAGTTTGGTGTGCCAGGCCCATTTGAGTACCGGGAAAACACTCTGCATTGCAAAAAAGGCTCTGGACAGCATCTGGAAATTGAAGTTGAAAAAAAATAAACGCAGTTAGCCGCCTTTACAAGCGTTTGGAACGTTGATGAAATCTACTCCTGAACGCAAGTTTTCTGCGTTAAAAAAAACGACTGTTAACTCTGCTGCGTGTAAATGACATAGTGTGCATGGACACATGGGAAAACATTAGGGAGAGTTCAGGAGCTACTGAAAAAAATGCTGAACAGCTCCTAAACGTGAGTTTATCAGCTGCCGTGTACATGAGCCCTAAATGCCAACAATGTGTAGGCAGCATCATGTGGTGCCTGCTGATTATAAAATATTCATGTTTACATCTTCCCTTGTGAATTAGCCATTCTTGTATCGGCGGCGCATGCACAGAATGAGTTTGGCTTTCAGAATGTGCAGAATGACCTCTCAAGTCATTCTGTAGCCTCCACATTTCTCTCTGCATACATACCTTTTAAATGGAGATTAGAATAAAGTATTGAGTACTGCAGTAACAGATCACTGCAGCGGTCACGTGTCTGGTTTATTGTTGGCCAATGTTGAATGGCTTGAGCACTATTTCTCCTAGAAACTTTGTGGAGCATATTGAATAAGTGGCTTTGCTGTACACTGTCTCTGACTGGTCTGATGTGTCAAAACATCTTGTAGTTACCCATTTATTGCTGCTATTGCATGGAGCACAGGTTAAGATTCTGGCTGTATTCCCAGTTTATAAATGCTGAATAGTTGAATCCGAGCTTTTCAGGCATGATTGAAAGCTTCTCTGTCTCTGAAGATGGTTGTCATAAAGAAATGCTCATTTTTCTAAATGTACTTAAGTTTTTGGCAAGCACTGTTTCTATTGGTCATCTCTGAGCAAACATTGCAGTAGTGTGGCCACTATGTCTTAAGATGGAGAAAAGATATGCATCTTCATGGTGACATTAATGACCTTTATTTTTAGACAAAAGAAAAATATTATTTATTTTTTTGCAAATACTTTCCTGTTTTGGTTTCATGACAGATTAAGGTGTTACCACAAACTGTAATAAATTACTTTATGGGGAGGATTAGGTGTGTTGGGCTGGAACTTTCCCCTTACCTAACACAAGTTTAACCTGATTTCAATTTCCATTTTATTTTGTTTTCATCTCTTGCATTTAATATCAAGTGTTTGCATGTAGATCCCAGTACAAAGTAGTATTAAGAACCCAGTTTTGAGTCGTCTTGGTTATTTTGATTAAAGTGGTATTAACCACTTCAATACCGGGCACTTTTACCCCTTCCTGCCCAGGCCATTTTTCAGGTTTTAGCGCTCTCACACTTTGAATGACAATTGCGCGGTCATACAACATTGTACCCAAACTAAAATTTTATCATTTTCTTCACACAACTAGAGCTTTCTTTTGGTGGTATTTAATCACCACTGGGGTTTTTATTTTTTGCTAAATTAACAAAAAAAGACCAAACATTTTTAAAGAATTACTTTGCTATAAGCAAGCATTTACCTGAATGACATCGATTCATTCAGGTTTTTTTTTTTTTTTTTTGTGCTTAGCTGTGATTTGGCCACAGCTAATCACATGACGTGCATGTGACCTGCTGTGACCATTCACAGCTAGACACTAGTATACAATGGATGGCATAAATGAAGCCATCCATTGTATACAACTGTCATGTGACCTGCTGTGATTGGTCACAGCAGGTCACATGGCACTGGCAACGGGGGCCGGTACTCAGATCTGTCATCGGCCGTGTCCGAGGTACACGGCCGGTGACAGATCACGCCGCTGCGCAGCTCTGCAACCGCATGAACTGTACATGTGCGGGAAGACGCCAAATGGCATACATCCCAGAAAGCTAATGCATTTTTGCGGCCGCCAAACGGCTATAGGCCGGGCGGCTAATGGTTAAAGGCTGTTTTATTTTAATGCTATTTTTGCCAAACTTCTATGGATCACAGGAATGCAGTTCTTTACGCACTCCCATGACATGTTTTCAACTGACAGTGAGCTAAAGCCCGTTGTCAGCTGACGTCACTCAACCGGTCCAGGCTCTGGAAAGATCCTGACTTTACAGTCAGGATACACCCAGATGCCTGGACTGGCAGCTGGTTCAGCCTCTCAGCGAGTCGCTGAGAGCCTAAGCCAGCTGCTCCTGCCCCCTCCACAGCCCAGCGCTTCAGTGAGCTCTGGAGGGGTAGAGCAGAGAGCCGGTGATGCTCTCCACTCACAAAAAACAGAACTGAGTGGTCAGCGGTCTTTGATTGCTCCGTTCTCAGTCTTAGAGCTGGTGGTAGACAGATCCACTTCACTTCCATTCACTAAGGTGAGTATGACTGTGTTTTTTGTTGTGTGTGTGTGTTTTTTTTTTTTTTTTTTTTTATTATTAAAACCATACTTCTCTTTTAACAAAAAGAAAAGGTTATACTTGCCTTCACTGTGCAACCTTATTGCGCAGATTGGTCCCCTTCCTACTCTTTGGCAGTCCCCCACCTGTGCTGTCCTCTCCACCCTCCTCCAGGTGTCTCCTCGGCAAGCCAAGCACTCGGATGCTTGTTCCTGAGCCAAGCTGTGTGCATACTTTGACTCACTGTCTAAGACAGTGGTTCTTAACCTTGTTAGAGGTACTGAACCCCACCAGTTTCATATGCGCATTCACCGAACCCTTCTTAATTGGAAAAATAAAATATGATTTTTAAAATTCAAAACATAGGTATATATTTAGGTATATATTTATACATAGGTGCACACAATGAACAAAACCGTTAAGAACAAAGAACAAAACCATTAAAACATGATTTTCACACAAAAACAAAAACATAATAATGAATATTTACTGCATGAATCATATGAGTCGGGTGTGGGTCTTCACCTCTGCCGAACCCGCGAGACTGACTCACCGAACCCCTGGTTAAGAACCACTGGTCTAAGAGCAGCCTAACTGCAATCGTATTTTTCAAATGAAATACTGCACTTCATGAACTCTATTTAGAAGCAACTCTAAATCAAGGTCCTCTCACTACATGCTTTCTGAGTTTCCTTAAAGCAAAAGGGTGATCGGAAGTGGAAGTTATACTCCAGTCCCCCCCCCCCCCCCCGTAGTCTTCTGGGACATGTGACAGGTCCCCAAAGACTACTGGACCATTCACAAAGTGCAGCCCTACTCGTACATGCACAGTGGGCACTCGGCTGTGCAGCCGCAAGCTGTCACAGCCGGGTGCCCACACTGAAGATGCCTGTGCCGGGGACACAGGATGGTTGGTGAAACTGGCCGGTGTGAGCGCACCGCAAGATCAAGGGACAGTTGAGTGTCTGTTTTTTTTAAAGTCAGCAGATACAGTTTTGTAGCTGCTCACTTTTAATTTTGACTGGACCTCCACTTTAAGGTCCGTTTTGCTCTGATCTTCAACCTTTGCAAGTATTGTTGAGCTATGGAGGGTCAGCATTTATGTTTTAAATGCTTCAAAATAGGTCAGAAAGACAGTAGCATACAATAGGTTTGTTTGTAAGTTTTAGTGGTTTACGCCTCATACACACGATCAGAAAATTGTATGAAAAATACTGCCTTGGAAGTGATTGTATGATAATCT
Source organism: Staurois parvus (assembly GCF_062004578.1). Classification (NCBI taxonomy): domain Eukaryota; kingdom Metazoa; phylum Chordata; class Amphibia; order Anura; family Ranidae; genus Staurois; species Staurois parvus. The sequence goes on along the minus strand of NW_028317979.1, from coordinate 8,614,103 downwards.
GTTCGTTGGTATACAACTTTCGAGAGCCGATCATGACAGTCCATCCAAAATTATCCAAAGGGACAAACACGAAAATTTTTCCGTACGATGCTAGAGCATACGATTTTCGTTTGATCAGTACCGTTTTTGTCCGAAAATACAATACATTACATCACTTCTGAAATTCTATTCTTTCGTACGAGAATTTTGGTTAGTTTAGTAACCTTTTTGTTTTTGATATGGAGACTAGCATGCAAAAAACAAAAATGGACGATCATTCGCCCGATATTCTCATCGTGTGTACGAGGCTTTAATGTTTGATGGTGCCTTGTTTTTATCTGCATCAGAGCTCTTTATTGTTTTTTTAAGGGCAGAACACCAGTTATGATGCATAATTTTAAACTATAGGCTCAATTTACAAAGCGAACACACCAGAATAAGGATCTATATCGTCCAAAAAGTGACAGCAATTTTCAGTTGAGTACCATAAACAATTGAGCAAATGCACTAATACGGCTACAATCACCTCAAGCAAAACAGTTGAGTACCATGAAATCTGAAAATTACAGTCACATGGCTGAAAATAAAGTCTTGCAAATTTTGTGCTGGGTTTTTTAGTCAACAGTTGTATTATTTTTTTTTTTTTTAATTCAAATATTTATTAAATTTTTATATTTATAATTAAACATAAAAAGAAAAAAAAAGAGGCACATACAAGAAGAACACACTACATTTCATCCACAATCTCATATAATATTCTTACTCTTATTCTCTTTCTATTACCTCCTTTTTCTTCTTTTCCCTTCCCTCTACCTTTATGCCCTACCACATCCCACCCCCTTCCCACTTTGCATTTTTCTCTTACTTCCTTCTATATGAAATTAAGAATCTTCTCCTAACATTACTTCAAATATATTCCTTTGGTGTACGAAATCTTCCCATTTCTCCCATCTCCTGTTATATATCTCTATCTTATCTTCCTGGATATAATATAGTTTCTCTATCCTACTAATCTGATTTACTCTCTCTACCCAATCCTTCTCTTTCGGAACCTCCAAGCTATGCCAGAACTTAGGTATCAAACCCTTCGCTGCATTTACAAAGTACCATATACCCGAATTTTTATATTTATTCACTGGTAAGTCTGTTTTATGTAATAGACACACTTGTGGGTCTAATCCAATCTTTATTCCTGAGATTTTCTCAATTAAGTTTACTGTTGTCTTCCAAAAATTTTGTATCTTTGGGCATTCCCACCAAATGTGAAACCATGTACCCATCTCTCCACAACCACGCCAACACTCTTGTGTTCTCTCTATACCCATTTTGTACTCCATAGTTGGTGTGATGTGCCATCTTACTAAACTCTTATAATTTACCTCCACCTCTCTCATGCTAATATTCTCGTGTGTGAGTCTATATATCTTCCTCTGTTTATCTTCATCTATCTCCACTTCCAAATCTCTTTCCCATTTTACTATATAACTTGGTTTAAATTCCGTGGCTAATTCGGTGAGAATTTTATAAATTTTTGCCGTGGCCCGTTTTCCATCTCCTCGTGATTCCAACAACCTCTCAAACAAATTCCACTCCCCTCTCCCTCTTATGGGTTTCGGAAGACCCTCAACAAAGTGATTTAATTGGTGATATTTCCATTCATCAATCTTAGTAAAAAGTTCCCTTCCACCTTTTTTTAAATCTTTCAATGTTTTCAACTTCTTTCCGTCCATAATATCCCTTAGTTGAATGTCTTCCTTTTTGATCCATTTTCCCATACTCCCCTCAATACCTGGTGGAAAATACTCCATATTCCTTAGTGGCATTAATTGTGAATTAAAATCCCAGTGCATATACTTGTGTAAATTATCCCAAACCTTCAAAACATTCAATGTGAACACACTCGTGGTTTTCTCTAAACCTCTATATTGTGCTGGTGCCCATATGTTTCTACTCAGATCAACTCCGCTCAGATCATTCTCTATCTTCACCCATCTTTTCTCCCTTTTATTGTGTGTCCAATCATAAATTCTTGTTAAAATTACAGCATTATAGTATCTCTTAAAGTCCGGCACTCCCAGTCCCCCTCTCTCTTTTCGTCTACTTATCAAGTCATACGATAATCTAGATTTTTTATTTTTCCATATAAATTTTGTTATCATCTTTTTAATTTCTTTAAAAAAAGCTTCTGGGAGTTTTATTGGGATCATTTGATATTTATACAAAACTTTGGGTACAATTATCATTTTTATCAGATTTATTCGTCCTAACCAGGAAGGGATTCCTCCTCCCAATTTCTTCAATTCCTCCTTAATCTCGTTTAAAAGGGAAATATAATTTAATTTATACAATTTTGAATATGAAGCAGTAAGATTAACTCCTAAATATTTTATCTCTCTATCTCTCCATGTAAAAGGGAATTCTTTTTTTATCTTTTCTTTCTCACTATTCGGTAGATTTATATTCAAGATCTCGGTTTTTGTCGGGTTGATTTTTAGATTTGATATTTCTCCATATTCTTTTAAGCTTTTTATTAAGTTCGGGAGTGTTATCCTAGGATTGCCCACATAAAACAACAGATCGTCCGCAAAGGCTGCCACCTTATGTTCCGTTTCCCCTATTTGTATTCCCTTTATATCTACGTTCTTCCTAATTGTTTCTAGTAGGGGTTCCAATGTTAACACATACAATAAAGGGGACAGTGGGCATCCCTGTCTAGTCCCATTTGACATCCTTATAGGTGTAGATTTTTCACCATTAACCAAAATAACCGCGGATGGCATTTTATACAATTTTCCTATCCATTCCCTCATTCTACTACCTACTCCCATGGTCTCTAGGGTGTCCATCATAAAGCTCCAGTTTACTCTATCAAAAGCTTTTTCAGCATCGATCGAGAGAATCACTGCCGGGGTTTTCCCTTTCTTAGCTTTCTGGATCAATAACAGGGTTCTAATTCCGTTATCTCTACCTTCCCTCCCTGATACAAAGCCAACCTGATCTCCCTGGATCCATTCTGGCATTAAGTTTTTGATCCTATTTGCTAAAACCTTCGCGTATAATTTTGTATCTACATTTAGGAGTGCGATTGGTCTATAACTTGAACATTGAGTAGGATCCTTCCCTTCCTTATGTATGAGTGTTATATGGGCTTGTAGGGATTCCTGTCTAATCTCCATTTCTCCTCCCAAGGCATTCATATATTCCTTCAACTTTGGTATTAATACTTCACTATATTTTTTATAATACCTCACGGTGTATCCGTCTGGGCCAGGACTTTTCCCCACTTTAGTGTCTTTTAGTGCTATTTTTATTTCCTCCTGTGTGATTTCTAATTCCAGGGATTTCAATAGGTCTTCATCTATTTTTGGTAGTCCTGCATTTTTTAAATATGCCTTTCTTTTTTCTCTGTTCTCATTTTCCCTATTATTTACTAAGTTTTGAGACTTAATATTATACAGCTTGTTGTAATACTCCTTGAATATCTTCCCAATTTCTTTAGTAGAGTGAGCCATTTCTCCCTTGGGGTTTCTTATTTTTTCTATGTAATTTCTATTTTTCTTTTTTCTCAGGGCCTTCATTAAATATTTTCCTGGACGATCTCCCCATCTATACCTCTCCACTAGAACTTTATTAAGTACTCTCCTCCTCTCTTCTTCCATTAATGTCTCCAGTTCTTTCTTCTTTCCTATTATCTTTTGTCCTATCTCACATGTTATTGTATTTTTATGGATTTGTTCTAGGTCAGTTATATCTTTTAAGAGCTCAGTCATTTTCTTACTCCTTTCCCTTTTTTTTTTTGCCCCTAACGCAATCAATATACCTCTAATATATACCTTATGGGACTCCCAGACAGTGGCCATTGACACGTCTCCTGTTTCGTTCTCTTGAAAATATCTTTCCATTTCCCGTCTGATCTGCTGGTCAGTCTCTTGATCTAATAGAAGGGCCTCGTTTAATCTCCATCCCACCCCCCTTGTCAGTTGTTTCCCCCATCTCAACTTCATTATAACTGGGGCATGGTCTGAGAGGGTCATTGTTTCTATTTCTACTTTAGCCACCCTTTCAATAAGTTGATGTTCTACCATTATATAGTCCAGTCTTGAATAAATCTCGTGTGCATTAGAGAAGAAAGTATAGTCTTTTTCCTTTCCATGCATTATCCTCCATATATCTACTAGTTGACCCTCATATATCTCCTTCTTCAAGATCCTCATAGACCTACCTCCCTCCCGTTGCACACGAGATGTTGTATCCATCTGTGGATCTAGACATAAATTCAAGTCTCCCGCCACTATCAGCCTTCCTTTTTTAAAGTCCCTCAGTTTTCTTAATATCCCTTTCAGGTATACCTCTGGTCTCTTATTTGGGCAATAAATATTTGCTATTGTACAGTCCATTTCCTGTAATCTACCTTTCAAAAATAAGAATCTCCCCTCAGGGTCTGTCTCTCTTTCCTCCACCTCCCACCTTATATTTTTAGCGAACCCAATTGCCACCCCTTTGGCTCTCTTAATTGGGGAGTCTGCATAGAACCATGTTGGATAATTTCTAGTATTTAATTTGATGTTTGACTTAATCTCAAGATGCGTCTCCTGTAAAAAAACTACTGAGGCTTCTCTATGTTGTAATTCCTTAAATAGCTTAAATCTCTTCCCAGGACTATTCAACCCTTTTACGTTATATGTTATAAATTTTATATCTTCCATGATTCTTGAATACATCTCATCCCTATGCAAAGTATTTTTAAAACCTTCCCCCTATACCATCCTCCCACCCCCATTCCCCCCCCCCTCCCACATCTACTCCCCCTCCATCTCCCCCCACCCCCATTGGGCCTATTTTTATTCCATCTAATCCTTTTGTGAGCCAAATGCCACATTTGGATCCTGACCCTGAGGTGGAACTCTAACCTTGTACGGTTCACCTACTCCCCATTTCCCCCAATGTTCCCCTATCTATTTATTCTCTATTTCTTCTTCTAACTTGCTGCCATTCCTCTTTTCCCTCAGCATATTTCTCTCCCTCTTCTTCTTCCTCCCAACCTGGAATTTCTATTCTTTGAATATTAAGTTTATCAAAAAAGTCTCTTAATTCCTCTGGAAATCTCAGATATGCAGTGACTCCATTCTTCCATCCGATTAGACACATCGAGCTATTCCATCTATATTGTATATTTTGTTTTTTCATCTGTTCTATTAGTGGTCTCAATGATCTTTTTCTCAATAATGTCTCAGGTGTCAAGTCTGCAAAAATTTGCAAGTTTTTTCCTTCATATTCAATACTAGCTCTTCCTTTTATCTTCTTCCATACTTCTTCTCTCTCTCCATTTTTATTAAATTGTACCACTACATCTCTCGGTCTCTCTTCCATCCGATCTCGTTGGAACCTTCCTAACCTGTATATATTGTCCAATATAAATGACTCAGTTCTAGGTCTACCCATGATGGATTTAAAAATTTTTTGTATTGTCTCTCTTAGATCTTCTTCTTGTGTAAGCTCCGGGATTCCCTTTATCCTGAGGTTATTTTTCCTGTACATGTTACCTTGTATCTCCAACTTATATCCCAACTTTTTCTGTTCTTGCCTAATCTCCATTATTTGATTTCTCAGTTCAGGAATAGCTTGAGCGTGTTTTTTAATTTTTTCTTCTGTTTCTTCTACTCTGGACAAAAGATGTCCCAAGTCTTTCCGAATTATTCCCATCTCTTGTTTAATTGATTTTTCCAAATTTCCAAACATTTCTGCCATCTCCTTTTTATTTGGGATTTGTAGTTCTCCTTCCTTTACTCTTAGCTCTATTCCTTCTATTATTTGTTGGCTATTATTATCTATTTCCCCAGGCGATCTGGTACTCTTATCCATACTGTTTTCCATTATACTTTTTTCTGCTATCTCCTGAGTTCTTTCTGGGGTCACATTGCCTTGAGACGTAAATTTTCTGATTGTTCCAGATTGGGAGTGTTTGGGACCACTCCCTTTGCTATTTTTACTCTTCATCTTTTCTATATATGTCCAGACCCTTTTCTTTAAGGCTTTAGGGTATATGCTATAATGGGTCTTTTTAGAGAGGTTCTAATTTCATCGATTTCCTTGATATTTCCCCCTCTCTCTTTTTTTTTTTTCTTTTTTCCCCCAGTCTATAATTACTTCTGCTGCTTTAATAAACTGTCCATAACACGGATTTAATATACAGTCCATCCACTCTCACTCACCCACATTCCAGCTGCCTTTCCAGGGAAGTTATCCTTTAAGGTCTCTGTCCTCTGCTCTGGCTCTGCTCCTCTTCCCCTCGATTGAAGGAGGGGGGGGGGGGGTCTCTCCGGGTCTCCTTTTTCCTCCTTCTACCTCTCTCACAGGTATCCGGAAGACAGGGTCTCCTTTCTCCCACGCTGATGTCTCTCTAACTCCACCGGAGAGCAGCCAAATCTCTCCTCTTCTCCTTTCACCGGGACGCTGAGCCGGTATCACGTGTCCTGTCAGTGAGGAAGCCGGCTTCTCCCCCTGTGTCGGAGAACCGGCCGGCTTCTCTGTCTCCCAGAGCTCCCTTTCGGGAGATCACGTGACTGTCGCGCGTCACCTGGATTCCCAGCAGTCTCGGGCGGGAGGTATCGTCCGTCCCTCAGTCGTGGATTCCTGCAGCTCTGTCCTCGAAGTTCTCTTCGGGGGGCCCCTCTCGCCCGTGAGTTTTTGCCCGGGCACCTTCGCAGCTTTACTCGGGGAACATTTGGGGAGGGAGAGTGGCTATCCTGTGGAGAGCGTTCACATCGCGCTCTCACCTGCCGCCATAGTTAGGCTCCTCCTCCGTCAACAGTTGTATTATATGCAGCCGCTGTTGTAAACTCCTCTAGGTCAACTGAGATGAAATGGATTTTAGGAATTCCATATACTGCACTGCATCTGCATACTACATCAGAGACACTTATGTCTAGTACACACGATGATAATATCAGACAAATGATCGCCTGTTTTTTGGAGGGTTTTTCTGCATGCTAGTCTCATAGCGAAAATGAAGAGGTTACTAAAATTACAAAAGTTACGAAAATTCTCATAAGGCAGAATATAACTTCAGCGAAGATGTAATGTATTCTTTCGTATCCAAGCATGCATGGTCTTGGTCACTCAATTTTTTTTAAGGACGAATACTCTACCAATTAATTAAAAATTGTTTGTTCTGTTATGGGAAAAATTTTGTGCTTGTCCCTTCAGATAATTTCACATAAACTGTCACGATCACCTCTCAAAAGCTGTGATTAAAACAGATTATGGTCAATCTCACAGAAAACATTTTTTTTTGTCTGATATTATCATCATGTCTACTAGGCATTAGCTCCTTTCCGAGGTGTGGAGGAGAGCACAGACACATGTTTAAAATAGTAAAACTGTTAGTTCGTGACCCTGTCTCTTTCCCTTCAGAAAACCCAAACATTATATGTTCTGCCTTCTGGGCTTATTGTAGCCGGGAGAATAAATAAACCAACTTTGTGACATCTGTCCTACATATGATGAATCTGCATATCCTGTCTTACATTTATAGCCCGCTTCAGGTATATTCGGAGAATGACGTGTAACTGGTTGTCACTTTTGATCTTTGCCCTTTGTACAGTTATCCCACGTGCTCTGTATGACTATCACCTGAATAGTACGATTGGGTGTGTGTCACATCAGCAGATCTATCATCCTAACCACTAATCATGAGAATGTACAATGTCTGCATGGCTTATGTAAATTTAAAATTGTCAGGAAAGAAATATAGACAACAAATTTGTTCTTTTAAAATACTAGATCCAGGGCTGTCATTCTTATCCCTGCTTGGAGAGTCACTTGCCTGAAATATACTGTATATACAGCATATATACAGGTTGCGTGTGTCGCAAGCGTACACCCAGAGACGGACGCAGTCCTCCATTTTGTTAAGAAATCTCCATGTTGTCCCTCATTCTCACCCTTTCCTCTCTGTTAATCCACAGGGACATATGTGTGTTGGAAGGGTCACAGACCAGGCAGGGCACAGCAGGGAACCCCAGAGCTATAAAACATTTTTGAGCGAAGGTGCCTGGTTGTCTGAGAGAGCTGTGCGATATAGCACCTCGTAAAAGTTAATGCAAGCCTTCCCAGGAGTTCAAAGAGATTCTAGCTGTTAGGGATCGGGTATGACCAGAAGTGTGTGGACTGACACAGGGAAGTAGCAGGCTTCAAGAACACAGGCGTAGTCAGGCTGGAGAGGTGGAATGGTCAGGCAGGCCGTAAGGTACTGTCAGGTGCCACCTGGCAGTGTCTCTAGCAGCCCACAGCATGGATTTCCTCAGGGCGCGGGGTCTAAGTCCCAGCCTGCTATTCACCAGGGCCCCTGATGGTGGGGATGGACTTGGTGCAGACTGGAACCAGGTCGCGACCCCTGAGTGCGTCCGGCTGTGGTAGAGAGTACTGGCAGGGGAGTGCAGGAACGGAGTCTGATGGGAAGAGGCAGGCAGACTTACCAAAGGTGATCCGTGCGGGATGGATGGATCGTCGGGTGAAGTAAGCGTAGTCAGACAGGCTGGGTCGGTATCGTGCGGGCAGCATGGTACAGGAGGAGCAAGCAGAGAAAGGTCGGGGTCACAAGCCAGGTTCAGCAGGTAGCGGGCAGTGCGGTACCGAGGATCAGGCAGAAGGATGGTCAGGCAAGCCAGGGGTTCAACAGGAGATGGTCAGCAGAGGTCAGGATCACAGCAGGGTCAGCAACAAGGCAGGAACACAGGATACCAGGTACAGGGGCTCATGGGAAACATACACCAAGGCCCAGATCACAGGCCTGGTCATTCCTTATATGCACCTCGTGCAATCAGCCTCAGGTGTTTTGGCTGATTGCAGGAATGAGCCTCTGGTTGCTGAGAGCACCAGCTGGCCAGCCCTGGTACTGCAACCCACAAGGCAGGTGAGTCCCACCACTATTGGCGAGTCTATTCCTGACACTAGCTAAGCATAGCCCAGATAACACTTTTAAAAATCCATTTTCCCCCTATGTCTCATATCTTGGAATATGAGGGACTTACATAAAAACCAGGCATATCATCAGATTGGCCAAGAGCAGACGAACAATTTGATAGGTCACTCTCCTTGGCTGGGATACATAGGAAAGCAGAAAAGTAGATCTCGTGAATTATTCAGTGTATAATTTCAGATCTAATCAATCCTCAGACATGTCTGCCTAATAATCTACCCGCGGGTGGAGTGTGACTTGTGCAGATGGAAAGTTATGAGCCAAAATATGAACTAGAAGAGATTTTGGCTCTAGTTTAGGTCTACGCCCAGACCTTCACGCCCTAAACGGGGTATTGGTCCTGGCTTCAGATACACCCCCTGCTGGGGAACTACAAAATGAGCTGTCAGGCCTAAGAAAGGGAAGTTGACGAATTCTCCCTTTTTAACATCAGAACCACCTGGGGAGACCCGTACCCTTTCACTCTGAAACGTGATCTGCAAACCCAAGGCTGATTGGCAAGTACTTTAACCCTTTAATCTCCTTTCTGTTACCTCTTTGCTCTGCTGTTGTTCTCTGTATATTTATATATATATATATTGGTTACATCTTTGTTCTGTAAATATTTTTATTGCACCCTTTTGACCTCTTAGTAATAAATCTTTCCTTCTGAAAGTGTTGAACTGTTTCTATAGCTCTTTATTGCAATTTACGAATTCCTGCCTCAAAAAAAGAGCACTACTGTGTTTGTTTAACCCTCTGTATAACCGGCCTGCGGTGACCGTGTTATACAGATGATTATCTCAACCTTTATAGTATTATAGCTGATATCGCCGAGTTTCCTCTTTCTCTGTACAAAAAGGAGGTGGTGGCAGTGTGAGGGGTTAATTGCATAATTAACCTGACCCAGTAACAATTGCTCCCAGGCTGCCGGTACATAGGTTGTGGTCCAATTAGCTGGAAAATCGTTGTGCAGGGTGCAGCTGGACATGGCATTGTTACGCACGTGACATCGTGGTTTTAAATTGGCTAGTCCTTCAGTCACGAGTTTGGTGAGAAGGTCAGGGGTCTGACACCGCGTTTGTCATAGCGTGTCCTGACTTTAATAGCTGCATACTTGTTTCTGATCATTTATTAAAGCAAATGTAAGAATGAGAGACCCAGATTAGCAGCCCCCTATGTCCAGTCTGGCCTTGATGGTTATAATAAATAATTATTTTTCAGTCGATGGCGACTTCAGTAGCAAAATTAGTTTTCATGTTTTCTCAGCGTTTTTGTTGACGATGACAGTCACATTCTAATCTAGAATGTGCTTTTATGCAAATAGCGGTCATAAATACACAGATGTCATAGATCACTAGAAAATATGCCTATTCCAAAACGATGACAACGCAAGTGTACCTGTGGCAGTGCACAACCCATTCAGTGAAGGCTGTCATTGCTCATTTTTCCCTTCTGAAAATGCTTGTTGCCTGGATAGTATGGTGGCCCAAAGGCTTAAGTATTTCCTGTTGCAATGACTGGGAACAAATATACTGATCAGGATTTCTGAGTTCACTTTATCTGCATTTGTTTTGGGTCAGTTATTCAGAAAGTATTGAATCCAGATACAGCCAGGCAAGTAGTATTCTTATAAAGGTGTCAGGTGGACATCCTCCCAGAACCCTGCCCTCTGTGCACCCACTGAGGTGGGCATCAGGAGCGTTCTGTGACTGCTCTGTGCTTTAGACACAGCTGACCACATATTGGGGTAAAGAGCCCAATTTAGCAGCCTTTTACCATGTGATTAGCTGTGTCCAATCACAGCTGATCACATGTAAATAGACTTGCCAGTTATCAGCAGTCCTTTCCTCACATGCTGTGTCTGTGTGAGGAAAGGAGAGCCAGTAACTGGCAAGGCTGTCAGTACATTGTTTATACTGATCATCAGTGCCCACCAGTGCAGACTCGACTCATCATCACACATCAGTGAAGAAGAAAGAATACTAATTTGTAATTTATTTTAACAAAAATAATTTTATAAAAGAAAAACTTTTTTTTTTTTTTTTTTAAACCCAGTGGTGATTAAATACCACCAAACAAAAGTTCTGTCTAAAAAAAAAAAGATAAAAATTTTAATTGGGTACAGTATTGCATGACTGCGCAATTGTCATGCAAAGTGTGAGAGCACTGAAAGCTGGAAATTGGCCTGGGCAGGAAGAGGGTGAATTGTGCTCAGTATTGAAGTGGGTAAACCCAAAAAACAAATATTTAAAGCAGAACTAAAGGGTGAATATATACCTGTTCAATGGACCCTCGCTAGCGATGGCATCTTCTTCTGAGTGCCAATCTTCAGGCCTCTTCGTTGGGGGGGGGGGGGGGGGTAACATCACTCCTGTGCATAAGCGGGAGCCAGTCATCCCGGCACTAAGAGATTGGCCCAGCACTGTAAGCTGAGCTATGTACGTGTACAACTCCATTTACAGCTGCGGAAAAGACAGCGGGCAGGAAGATGGGGGAATTTTATTGAGTCGGTGCATGTCTCTTCTACAATAAAAGCCTGCCTGCTACCTCTTCAGCTCCTTAACTTCTCATTTAATATATTACTTACAAATTTTATAGCTTACAAATTTTTTGATGTGGTGGCTGCATTCGTTTTTATATTTTATTTTTTCCTCCTTTTTTTTTTTTTTGCTTTATTTACACCTGTTGGTTCAGCCAGTAAGTGTGTTAATTTTAAACTTGCTTTAACAGGCAAAGGTGGTTGAGGCAAAGTGTTTAACACTAACAGGAGCGCTTACAATGGTCAGCTTTTATTTGCTTAGGTACACCCATTATCCCAAGAAGAAAAAAAATTGTTTAACTTGCATAAGGTAAAAAGTAAAACTTTCTGTAACAAAAAAAAAAAATTGAGAAAAAGCAGACTTTTTAATATAAAAGAGAGGCGTACTGGGGTTGATGGGGACCTTCCAAGGGTTTTTTTTTTCTTTTTCTTGGAATTTGGCTTTTAATGCCTTTTAATTTTTAAGGTCTGGAAGAGGAGGATATGGATGCTCTCTACTGGGCAGGGAGGAAAGAACAGCTCTATAGTGAAGGGGAGGGGGTAGAATTTTGGGGGGAGAGCTCGGTATTGGTGTGTGTGGGGGGGGGGGGGGGGGTGTTGTAAACTGGCCTGTGAGATACAGTGAGGAACAGAAGTATTTGAACACACTGCGATTTTGCAAGTTCTCCCACTTAGAAATCATGGAGGGGTCTGAAATTCACATTGTAGGTGCATTCCCACTCTGAGAGACAGAATTAAAAAAAAAAATTCAGGAAATCACATTGTATGATTTTTAAAGAATGTATTTGTCTTGCACTGCTGAACATAGTATTTGAACACCTGAGAAAATCAGTGTTAATATTTGGTACAGAAGCCTTTGTTTGCAATTACAGAGGTCAAATGTTTCCTGTAGTTCTTGACCAGGTTTGCACACACTGCAACAGGGATTTTGGCCCACTCCTCCACACAGATCTCCTCTAGATCTGTCAGGTTTCGGGGCTGTCGCTGAGCAACACGGAGTTTCACCTCCCTCCAAAGATGTTCTATTGGATTTAGGTCTGGAGACTGGCTAGGCCACTCCAGAACCTTGATATGCTTCTTACGGAGCCACTCCTTGGTTATCCTGGCTGTGTGCTTCGGGTCGTTGTCATGTTGGAAGACCCAATCGCGACCCATCTTCAATGCTCTGACTGAGGGAAGGAGGTTTTTGCTCAAAATCTCACAATAAATGGCCCCATTCATCCTCCCCTAATACAGTGCATTCGTCCTGTCCCCTTCACAGAAAAGACCCCCAAAGCATGATGTTACCACCCCCATGCTTCACAGTAGGGATGGTGTTCTTGGGATGCAACTCATCCTTCTTTTTCCTCCAAACACGACGAGTGAAGTTTAGACCAAAAAGTTCTACTTTGGTCTCATCTGACCACGTGACTTTCTCCCATGCCTCCTCTGGATCATCCAGATGGTCATTGGCAAACTTCAGACGGGCCTGGACATGTGATGACTTGAGCAGGGGAACCTTCTGTGCAATACATAATTGGTAACCATGACGGCGTAGTGTTCTACTGACAGTGACCTTTGAAACTGTGGTCCCAGCTCTCTTCATATCATTGACCAGATCCTCCCTTGTAGTTCTGGGCTTTCTTATCAGTGATACCCTACGACGTGAGATCTTGCATGGAGCCCCAGTCCGAGGGAGACTGACAGTCGTCTTTAGCCACTTCCATTTTCTAACAATTGCTCCAACAGTTGATCTATTTTCACCAAGCTGCTTAACAATTGCCCCGTAGCCCTTTCCAGCCTTGTGGAGGTCCACAATTTTGTCTCTGGTGTCTTTTGACAGATCTTTAGTCTTGCCCATGGTAGTAGTTGGCATCTGACTGACTGTGGGGTGGACAGGTGTCTTTAAAGTGCTCAGACAGGTGCTACTAAGTTAGATTAATGAGTGGAGTAGAGGTGGACTTTTTAAAGGCACAGTAACAGGTCTTTGAGAGCCAGAATTATTGCTGTTTCTTAGGTGTTCAAATACTTATGTTCAGCAGTGCAAGACAAATTCTTTAAAAATCATTCAATGTGATTTCCTGATTTTTTTTTTTTTAAATTCTGTCTCCCAGAGTGGGAATGCACCTACAATGTGAATTTCAGACCCCTCCATGATTTCTAAGTGGGAGAACTTGCAAAATCGCAGGGTGTTCAAATACTTCTTTTCGTCACTGTATGCAGCATACCTGCACTCTGTATATAGCACATTCCTTATCCCTGTACTTGGAATGTAATGCACTCCTGAACCCTGCACTCTGTATGTAGGGCACTCTTGAACTCTGTACACAGCCCAGTCCTGAACCCTGCACTCTGTTCACGGAGTACTGCTCTCCCTGTATAACGCACTTTTCAACTCTGCATTCTGTACATAGCGCACCCCTGAATTCTGTACTTTGTGCATCATAAACTGCACTCTGTAGGTAGCACACTGCTGAACTCTGCATTATATATAGCACACTAACGGAGGTGATGTATATGGTGAGTGGTGCAATGGGGGTGTGATGGAGTTCCTGCACCTATTCTATGCGGGAAAAAAAGCCCTGTAGCCTTAGGCCTCATTTACACTTGGATTTGTAACTCCTCCCCCTTCTACTGCATGCACTTGAAGACAGCTGCATTTTGTTTTGAGGTGGGGTCAGGGGAGGTGCCAGGGGTGTAGTCAAGGGCAGGGGCAGGGTCGAAGGGGGCCCTGTCAGGTAGGCTGTACTGGGCCCCATGATTTCTAACAGTGGCCCTGGGCACAGGTACCAAATAATTCTGATTCAGGAGATCAGTTGCATATTAGAAGCCCTCTTTAGTTCTACAGCTAAGGAAAAATGTGTTGCTCTTTGTTATATAGGTCATTAGAAACTAGAATATTGTAGGTGTAATCTGTCATATATGATCCAATGATAGTGTATAGTGTTGAGTCTTTCCATCTCCTTTATAATAAGGTGTTATTTCTTAGTCTTCTGTTATGCAGCAATGTAATTCCCATGTCACTGTGTTGCAGAATCATGTTAAGAAAAAGTGTCTGTCTAAGCTGCTTTAGAGAATGGAATTCCAGACTCAATGCAGGAGATTGGGACAAAGAATCTACTATGGGAAGTTAAACAGATATCATTGTGTTTGCTCTGAGACTCAGAATTTGAGGCCTTGCCATCTATTCAAAGAACTCTGCTGTTATCGCCTTTTCAGGATTTCAGGAATAAAGTATTCTTTTGCTGCTCAGGTGCTGAGTTTTTTTTTTTTTTTTTTTATTGAAAGGGAACCTGTGCCCAGACTATGAATACTAAAGTATTTATATATTCTGAACAAGCGGCAAAGGCTTGACCACCTTTTGTGCTTCATTTTGTGAAACCCCCAATATAAAGTATATTTGCATTTTCAGTCACACAGCATACCTAAAATACTGTAATATAAATTCTTACTTTATTTTTTTTAGTGTCTTTGGAGCAGGAATATACATGGAACGCTATAGGCAGCTTCTATTGCTTTTAATAGTTGGCAGTGTGGAAATAGGGGACAAACTCATTAAATGCTTTAAAAAAAAAAAAATAAACTGTGCAAGGTGAAGGCATATTGTGCTAGTTGCAAACTTGTACATTATGAAATACTTACCTTGAAATGAAGCCCCCCAGCGGTGTGCTGTCACTGATGAGACTTCCATCTTTACTTTACTCTTCCTTCCAGGTTTGCAGGCCACTGAGCTGCGATAACCCCACTCTTGTGAATGCACGCGGGATTCACGGCCATGGCACAGGGCTCTGAAAGAATGGCATTGCCTTGACGTCACTGGCTGTTGCTCCCTAGAATATCTCCTAAATGGTGCACATTTAGATGTTCATTTTACCTACAGGTAAGCTTTATTATAAGCTTACCTGTAGATAAAAGTAAACTTTAAGAGTTTCTACCACTTTAAGTGCATTTACATACAATGAACTACCCAAGCCTCAGATCTTTAACGCTTTGTTAGGACTGAATGTACTGTACATCTAATTTACAAAAAGATAATGAAATCCTCCAGCATATTACAGACAGGGTTAATTCTGGCATACAACACTCCCCAGTCCCCTTATAAACATTACATAAAAAGGAGAACCAAGTAGGATTTTTCAGTTCTGGAATTTTCAAAAAGAGCATGTAAAAGGTGATCTATGTTGAAAATTATGATATATGAACAGGAACATGTAACAGATATAAAGTAGGCGTTATCCTAATTTGACTGAAAAAGTGGAAATACAGTTTAACCACTTGCCTACCGAGCATTTATACCCCCTTCTTTACCAGGCCAATTTTCAGCTTTCAGCGCTGTCGCACTTTGACAATTGCACGGTCATGCAAGATTGTACCCATATGAAATTTTTATAATTTTTTTCCTCACAAATAGAGCTTTCTGTTGGTGGTATTTAATCTCTGCTGGGCACTTTACTATTTGCGCTATAAACAAAAAAAGTGCAAAAAATAAAATAAAAGTTTCTTTCTTTTATAAAATTTTTCAAACAGGTAATTTTTCTCCTTCACTGATGTGCGTTGATGAGGCGGCACTGATGGGCACTGATAGGCAGCACTAAAGAGGTGGCACTGATAGGCAGCACTAAAGAGGTGGCACTGATAGGCAGCACTAATGAGGTGGCACTGACAGGCGGCACTGCTAGGCATTGACTCGCGCAACTGCTGAGCACTGACTGGCACAACCGCTGGGCACTAACTGGTGGCACTGACTGTTAGCACTGCTGGGCTGCACTGATGGGCACTGGTCGGTGGCACTGGTGGGCACAGGTGGGTGGGCACTGGTGGGTGGCACTGCTGGGTGGCACAGGTAGGTGGCACTGCTGAGTGGCACAGGTGGGTGGCACTGCTGGGCACAGGTGGGTGGAACTGGTGGCTGGCACTGCTGGGCACCGATCATCAGGGCACTAATGATCAGTGCCGATCCCTGCTCTGACAACTGCCGGTTCTCGGCAGTACTTTCCTCACGCTCTGACAGCGTGAGGAAAGTGCAGCTGAGAACCGGCAATTGCATTTCCCGGTGATCAGCGTGTCATTGGACACGGCTGATCACGTGGTAAAAGGCCGCTGTGATTGGCCTTTTACCACATCACATGATCAGCTGTGTCTGTAGGACACAGCGATCACAGAGATCGCCGGGTGCGCGCCCCCGGGGGCACGCAGGAGAGCACGTTCTGGGAGGACGTCATATGATGCTCTCCCAGAACTGGCTGGCCGCAGTGTAGCTGTCATTCGGCTATCTGCGGTTGGCAAGTAGTTAAAGGCCCTTGCACAAACACTACCTAAGTCTATTTACTGTAATTGCAGCCATAATTCTACCACCCACATAGTCCAGGTGCAGCATTCAGCCTATAATTGTGAATGGCTGTGTGGCGCCGTACTCGTGCATATGGCAGTGCTATCGTATACATGAGTACCAGTTGCAAACTGGTATAGAAGCACTCATGGGTCTTGCAGTGGAAATAAATTAAAACAACAGTTCTTTATTGTCGGTCAGTCCATCTGTCACATACAGTACATGAATGCAGCATACAGCGTGTGCAAAATTATACATTTTTCTGTGGGCTGCCTAGAGGAATTAAAGCTGCAGATGTGCTGAACAGGCTACGGTGGTCCATGTGCAAGAGCCCTAAACCAAGTCCTCATTACCCTCTGTATCTATAAGCATTCATCTTCAAATTCACGGCAATATTAGCTGTTCTTCTTTTACAACAGAAGTTTGTCAGCCTGCCAGCTCTCTAATGGAAACAACCACCAGGTGTTCCTTAGCTTTTGGAAACTGATATACATATACGGTGTTGGAAACATTGCAGCCTCTGTGCCTAATGACCACTAAATCCTATGGCACGTTTCACACTGCTCGATTGCTGGTTTGTTGCGTTTTTAAAAGTCCTGCAAGCTGCATTTGTGGTCCATGTTTGGTGTGGTAAAAAAAGCACAAAATACACACCTCCCCATTGAAATAAATAGAAAATGTGTCAAAAATGTGTCAAAAACACACCCATGGTTGCATTTTGGTGTGTTTTTTGAGTTGTTTGTCCTTTTTTTTTTTTTTTTGAACAGGTGCAAAACGCACTGGAAATGCTGTAAAACCAAAAAGGCATATGAGTTTTTACCTCATTTTTGCTACGGAGCAGTGCGAAAGCCTTATAGCAGTGGCCTTCTACTTGAAAATTAGGCCCCTTTCACACTGATGTAGTGTGGATTGCCCACACTGTGGGTGCAACATACTGTACCTGCGGGTATGGTGCATGTTAGCTGCGCTTTCCTATAGAGTTCTTTGGTGTGCTTTCTGAAAGCGCAATAAATCTCCTGAACCGGCAGCATCATGCTGTTTGACAGTACTGTCAGTTTTCAGGGTTGTGTGCTGAAATGCAGAAAGCATACTTTGTTTCAGCTGTGCAAAGTCAGCAGTTGGCTGACTTGGGCCAGGACAAGGCGGGCCACACATGGAAGCCGGTAAGCTGTGTGCTGGGCATCAGGGCTCTAGAGTAGTGGTCTCCAAACTGCGTCCCCAGGGCCAGATGTGGCCCTTTACTTGCTTTTATCTGGCCCTTGTGCAGAATTCCTCTCACTGATACCAAGGATGAGGCATTATTCTTCCCACTGGCACCAATGTTGGAGCAATCCTCTTCCCACGCACATCAATGATGGGGCACTATTCCTCCCACTGACACCAATGATGGGGCACTATTCCTCCCACTGACACCAATGATGGGACACTATTCCTCCCACTGACACCAATGATGGGGCACTATTCCTCCCACTGACACCAATGATGGGGCACTATTCCTCCCACTGACACCAATGATGCGGCACTATTCCTCCCACAGACACCAATGATGGGGCACTATTCCTCCCACTGACACAAATGATGGGGCACTATTTCTCCCCCTGACATCAACGATGGGGCACCATTCTTCCCCAGAAATAATAGAGATTGTTAATTCCAACAGATCATAGTCCGGCCCCTCTAAAGTCTGAAGAACAGTAAACTGGCCCTTTGTTTAGCAAGTTTGGAAACCCCTGCTCTAGAGTCTTTCTGGTGATCTGTGGGGTTTTGGAGAAAAAATACAGTTGCGGCAAAAGCAGCTAGAGGGGTCCAGGATTGGTTGTTTTAAAGCCCCTTTACTGCTTGTCCATAACACTGGTTTCATGCATTTCAGGTATTCATCACTGAACACATAGGGCCCTTAATGTGGCCACCACTCAGTAGTGTCAAGCTGCAGCCTGCATAGACAGGTCGTTTATCAGCCGATTTTTTTTGTCCGCATGAAAAATCGGCTGATATTCATGCCGTTAGTGGGGCCCGCCCATCGGCCGATTTTTGTGGATCGTCTTGTTTACTTTTATCGGTCATGCTGGAAATCCACGAAAAATGGCCGTTTTTCGTGGCCGATTTTCGTTTATCGACCAACAAATGGCCCATCTATGGCCCGCCTTTGACAGGCTGCAAGCAGCAGGCCTGGATGCTGCACTTGTATCTTCCCAGTAAAATGATGGTCCTGTGTGTTTTGCAAGTTCTCTGGTTTATGTGCAACAGTTTTACCTACTTTACTTGCAGTGAAAGAATAGGTAATCTGGAGATGAGCAGCTCACCACCAATACTTGATATTTCCATTCATTATCTGTACACTGGTCGCCCAGTGAAACTGTATGATAACAGCAGTTTTTTGGGGTTTTCTTTTAACGATAAATGTTGTTTCAGCTATATTCCTATAGTATATAAAATGCTGTGTGTCTTCCAGTACAAGGTATTGTGGAACTGGCATCTCCTGAATTCCAACCTAGCCAAAGGTGACCTGTCAGTGTGTAACAGGGTTGTGTGGATGGACCACATGATATGTACCAACTGGCTTTGTGGTCGTTATTTAGACAGTGTTATTTGTACATTGTGGTCAGATCTTCTGTTTTGCAAAACGTGATCAGATTCTAGATCTACATTCCAACTGATAGTACAACTTGTATAGAGCATAGATGAGATGACATGCGGGAGAAGCTGCACAGTTACAGTAACAGTGTTATTTCTTTTGGGATAAAGGTTTTGCATGAATAAATAAAGCTGGTCATTGTAGGCAACCCTGTCATAGCTGAAAGCAGGTGGGAGAGGCAGAGACCAGGCAGACAGGCAGGAGAAGCTGTCATTCATGTTTACCTTCTTTGTACATTTTACATCAATTTCTTTTTATAAATCCATACACCTTTTCTAGCTCCCTACAATCTAGATTTATTTATTCCTTTGCAGCAGCTCTGCAAGAGCCCCCCTTCCCCCACAAGGATTTGCATCCATACATAGAAGAAAGAACAGTGGCTAAGTGGTTAGCACTGCCGCCTATCAACACTAGGGGTCGTTGGGTTTGAATCCCAATCACAGCACTACCTGCCTGGAGTTTTAATGTTCTCCTTGTGTCTGTGTAGGTTTTCTCCAGGTACTTCGATTTCCTCCCACACTCAAAAGACATGCTGGTAGGTTAGTTGGCTCCTGTCTAAATTGGCCTCAGTATGAATGTGAATTAGGGACCTTAGACTGTAAGCCCCTTGAAGGTAGGGACAGATGTGAATGTATAATTTGTAAAGCGCTGTGTAAATTGATGGCACTATAATAAGTACTTGTAATAAATAAAAGGAATATGGCACATAGCTGACAGATGAGTTTGGAGCCCAAAAGATGGAATGGTGATATTGTAGTATTTTCACAAACAACTATCATCCTTTAATGTAATTAATCTCCTATTGACATTCCATAAAGGCTGGGTCATACTGAGAAGTCTGAGTTATTGATAAGAAAGCATTTTATTACTTGATTTACTTTTTTAGAATTGCGTTCATACGTATTCCACTCAGTAATGTCACATAACCTTTTGTCTAGTTTTTTTCTAACGCTGTAGTCATTTTCCTTTGGCCACAGTGGTGAAACCTTATCAAATCTCTATATCTGTAGGACAGTTCGATGTCCCAACTTCGCTCTGTATTATTAACTAGCTGTGAATTGCTAGTGTTGCATGACAGTCTGAAAACAAAGGTTAAAAACATTTATATAAACCTGACAGAAACTGTAAACACCGAATAGGGCCCGTTCATACCATGAATCGCATAGGAACATGTTGAGCAATTTAAGTCCATTGATTTGAGTGGGCTAAAATAATTCCAGACCGCACCAAAAGTAGTGAATGCACCACTTTACAAAACACACAGCAAAGGGACCTGGTGCAGGAAAAAGCATTGCATTTGTGACCTGCGTTTGGGGTGTTAAGCATTAGTTAACTCAGTTTTGCTGACTATAGCTGGTGCCACTAATCATTCAGAAAAAAATCAACATGTTGGTTGTACACCACGCAATCAATATATTGGCCTGTGTACAACCAGCCTGCCCATACATGGACTGCATTTCAGCCTGTCTCTGCAGAACCGCCGTATTTCGATCCATGAATGGCCAGGTTTAAGGTGATGTCCTCATTAACATACAATGCAATAAGCCCAGCATCTGCACCTTTAATTTTGTTACTAGGACTGACAGTGTTAAAATCTACGCTGTGACCTTCCGGTAATCATGTGATTGCTATGCTCTCACATGATCAGTGTCAACAAAGCTGTTATGAATAAATTCATACATTTTTTTTCCCCTAATAATCATATTGCATCCTATAAAATCTTACTGTGGAAGTAATTTGATAACTCATACCCTCAAACCATCCTCCCCTAAGGACCCCCTCTCGTTCCTTCCCTAGTCTTTCCCAGGTACCCTATCCACTACATGCACATACATGCTCTGTTTCCTATACCCAGCATTTCTCATTCCTCGATTTCTTAAACTCCAACCATTTCCTTCAGATAGCATAATATTTTTCTAGGGAATCCTCTCCTATATGTATAGTCTCTTCAATAGGCAGTACCTGGTCAACCTTTAAACCCATTCTCTCATATCCGGAATTTTTTGTGTTCGCCAGTACCTGGGGATCAGACTTTTGGCTGCATGTTGCAGGTGCCGATTTAAAGATATCCGATATTGTGCTATGATTACCCCTGGTTCACATCTGTGCAGTCGTGTGAGCCACAATTTTGCGTGTGTACAAAACCTCATTCATTTGAATGGACTCCCGTGCCTCGGAACATATAGGGAAGAAGCCTGTGCACTACTTGGGATCTCGCAGCCCGCACGTGAACCAAGGTTCCCAGTATGGTTGTGATTTCCAACGCGGGCGGCATGCCATTAGAATTAATGGCACCCGCCTCTGGGTCCCACATTCCTCTGTGTGGGTGGTGCAGCTGCAGGTATTTGTGCAGGTCCCGCAGCGGCACCATCCGCACAGATCTTACTCTGTGCTGTGTAACAGATGTCTCCACCAATATATTTTCTCCTGTTATTTCTTACATTCCCATGACAATCTCCTCCCAGAAGACCTGTATCTTTATGCATACCCATCACAGATGGACGAAAGTTCCCGGTGAATTGCATCCCCTCCAGCATAGGCGAAACACGTCTTCCCCTCAGCGGGGTCACATACCACCTAACACAAAGCTTAAAACACCTTTCCATCATCTTAGCATCAATTGATGAGAAACACACTCATTTTATGACCTTCCTCCTTTGATTCTCATCTAATTTGGTCCCCAGTTCTTGCTCGCATTTCCCAAGATAGGGGGCAAATTCAGGGTCTGTTTCTTTCACTAGCTCTTTGTATATTTTTGAAATACTATGTTTAATAGAAGAGGGAGAGCCAAGCATCCCCTCTATTGTCCTAAGGTTATCTATTCCCCATAGTGGTCATGACAATGTCTGTGCCAAGTGTTGTATTTGTGCATATCTCTATTTATATAATGGCATACTACCCCATTATTGCTTTGGTTTGAGAAGCATGCATAACCCGTCCCCTTCCATCACATCTTTTTTTTGACCACCTAACAAATATAAATGCTCCTCTTTCCCTGTTTTAAAATAATTTATGTCTGACAATAAAAGGTGAGTTGTGTTCCCAGTGATAATGCCTGCAGAGGTCATCCCATGTTCTAAAGACCTATCTCGTCAGTGGGTTTGTGCTAATTGCTAAGTCTCAATATGACTGGAATTGAAACCATCTTGCCAACATCTACCTTACTGTGTGCAAGCTCTATCCCTACCCAGCTTTTACCTTCCTTATTGTGAATCCAATCAGCTATTTGTGTAATAGTGACTGCCTGATAGTACTTTTAGTAACCCTCAGCCTTCCTCTCCTTTGCCAACACAGCATAGGAGGTACTTGGTCCCCTGTGTGGTCATATGGATTGTAGTACAATAGATCTCAGTTTCCTAAAATATACCAGAGGGAGAATGATTGGGAGCATTTGAAATGTATGTTAATTTGGGTAAAATGTTCATTTTTAATGGATTTATTCTGCCTAACCACTAAAGGGGTCTATATCTCAAGGAGTTTAAATTCTCTTTATTCGTGTTAAGCAGAGGAATATAATTAGCCCTATACAGGGCCACCAAATATGTTGTTAATTTACATCCAAGATACCCTAATTCCTCCTTATGGCACGCAAAAGAGATTTGGGCTGGATTGCCTGCTGTTTGCTCTGCGGCACTGTTATGTTCATAATCTCTGACTTAGATGTATTCATTTTAAAATGAGTTTCCCGTACCGCCTTAATTCTTGGAACACAATCGGTATCGTCATTCTAGGGTTAGAAATACAAAAGAGTGTATCATCTGTATATGCAGCAATTTTATACTCCTTCCCACCAACTCTCATGCGCTTGATGTCTGCACTCTTACTAACTGCAAGCAGTTTCAGAGCTATTACAAATAGAATGGCCGAGACGGGGCATCCTTTCCTGGTACCGTTGAATAACTCAAAAGAAGGCTTTCATTTACTTGTATTTTCACTGTTGGATGGTGTTAAAATGCTGTAATCCATCTCATCATCCTAGTACCTATTCCAAGGTGTCTTTGTCTTTCAAATATGAAATCCCAGTCTACCCTGTTAAAGGCTTAAATTCATTCATAACAGCTGTGTTTTCTATGCTGTGATTGGCCCACAGCTATCACATGATACCTGGACCAGTCACAGTACCATGTGATTAGCTGTAGCCACTTACAGTTCATTAGTGATCTTAGCTGTCATAAATGTAACCCATTCATGACAGTTGAAAACTTGGCTGTTAAAATGAGATAAGCCGTCAGTACATCAGAACTAATCAACTTTCAAATCTATATATCATAGTTTGTAGGTGCTATAAGTTTTACACAAACCAATTAATATACATTTAGTGGGATTTTTTTACCAAAGACATGTAGCCGAATACATGTGGTCCTACATTTATGATGAAATTTGAGTTTATTGGATATGTTTTATAACTGTAGAAAATGATAGGTTTTTTTTTCCGAATTTTCTGTCTTTTTTTTTTTTCTTATGTCGCAAAAAGTCAAAATCCAGTGGTGATCAAATACCACCAAAAGAAAGCTGTATTGGTGTGAAAATAATCATATAAATTTCATTATGGTACAGTGTTGCATAATTGCACAATTGCCAGCTAAAGTAGCGAAGTGCTGAAAAGCCCTGGTCATGAAGAGGGTAAGATCTTCCGCAGCTCAAGTGGTTAAATAAGAAAATCTACACAACATGTGAGTAAAGGGGGTTTTTCTATTAAGGTCCGATTCCAACTTGAATGGCTGCTCTGCCTACCTTTCCCACAAAGAAAAGCCGAATGCACCTTTTCCAAAACGCATCCTCACAGAAACCGCAGCCATGTGTCTAGTGTGAACCAGGGCTAAAATAATAACCATCATTCTTACTTGCTCTGTGCAGAAGTTTTGCACAAAGCAGCCCCAATCCTCTCCTCCTCGGGTCCCCCGCCGACGCTCCTGGCTCCTCCCCTTCTGCGAGTGCTGCTTCCTATGGGGGCACCCATACGAGTTCGCTCCTGAGCCGCCCTGTCTGCGCCTATTGACACAGACAAGACAGCTCGGCCCATTCCCTGCTTCCTCCTAATGAGATTTGATTGACAGCAGTGGGAACCAATGGCTCTTATTGCTATCAATCTGCCCAGAGAGGTGGGACAAAGCCGGGAGAACCACTTTCAGATGGCCATACATGGTTCAGTTTTTTTCTTTCACCTCAAATGTGTGGATGGGGGAATCCTAACCACTGCTTCATTGTATTCTGACAGTGGAGAGACTCCCCTGCTGTCAGAATAAACAGATAAGCGCTGCAGCCCTTTGCCCGCAACACTGATCGAGTGGATTTTATCCAACAGGGTGGTTGAGCAGAAGTCGATCGGTAGACAAGCATGCATACATACATGGATTGAAATTAGTCTGGTCCCTGCTGAACTGGCCAATTTGCAATCCATGTGTGGCCAGCTTTAGTTTTGCATTGGAATGCTATTGTATGTGAATGCCACAGTACTGCCTTCCCATGGTGTGTTGGAAAGCACAGTAAGGTGCCTGTTACCACAATGCTCAGATGGGAATGGACCATAAATCTCTGGAGAAATGTAGACAGTTCTTCCCATGTTTTATTGGATTTTTTTTTCCTGTTTGCACAACAAATCAATTACTTTAGAGGAAATCTGTGGGCTAGTTGTGCTGTTTATTTGGTCCCAGACCAACATTCTTTGTCACGTCACAGTTTTGTTCCGACGATGTAGTGAAATCATCCTAAATTGTTTCCAGGAGTGGATTACTTCTGATGACATCTATTGTTTCAGTGATTGCTTCAAACATTAAGGTTACAGTAGGCATGACTATTTTTACATGGATATATTGGTCCAGCTTGGACTAATGTAGGTATGTACGTTATGTGTCATACCTGTGAGATTCCTGTGGAAGCTGGACATGACTGTAGTAGGCACAGCTACTACAGTGATCCCTGGTCTTGTACTGTGTGGCTGCCGTGTTGCTTACTTAACACAGGAGATTGCTTTCTCAGCACAGGTGTCATTCAGAGAACACTCTTCTTGGTGAATGCAAAATAATTCTCTGATTGGATAAAGTGTAGAGGCTGAGCAGTGATGTCACAATCGTCACCTCATCCAGTCAGAGAATGCTTTGCATTGATTGAGAAAATGCAGAGTGTTCTCTGACGTTCTGAGCAAGTGATCCCCTTTTGGATTGAATACCACTTTCATAAACAAACATTTATTGTATTGCAGCTTACCAATTCTAAGATGTGATGGTTTTATTTGTTTTCTTGTTTAGGCTTTCTTTCCTTTATTTTCTTCTGGAGATCTGTCCGGTAAGGGTGTTGATCTTCAACAGAGCAAGTTGTCCTGCAAATGTAGCAGTTAGTGTTGAGGCAAACCATTTACCACTGATGAGTGCTTACAATGATCAGCCTTTATGTCAGCCCCCAAAAAAGCTGTTGCTGTGACTGCAGTGTGAGCTCAAGTTTGTCTTCAGTGTGTTAGTATATCTAAATCTGCTAGTGCATCTAACACATCCCTCCCCCCCAGACTGTCAATGCATCTGTCCAAAGGTGCCCCCTATGCTACTTCATCCAAAATGGAGGCACTCTATTACAGAAGATGTGTTTACTGGCCGGATCACCAGGTGAAAACGAAGAGGGAAAACTGCCTAAAAGAAAAAAAAACTAATGCAGCCACCACATCTGAGGATTGGTAAACTGCAATATGTTACATTTTTGGTTTCAATAGCTCTTTAAGCAGCAGGGAAGCTGCTCGGCATGGGGCCATGAAGCTATTCGCAATAGTAACTGTACGTACTACAGTGATTTCCAGCTTCCACAGAGATCACACAGGTATAGCACTTTTACATGCTTACTTTTGTTCAAGCTGAGCCAATCTCCTAGATTGTAAGCTCGAAAGAGCAGGGCCCTTGAACCCCTCGTGTATTGTTTTATTACTGTATTGTCTCATGTTCTGTCCCCCACTGTAATGTACAGCGCTGAGCAAACCTTTTAGCACTATATAAATCCTGTATAATAATAATGTAACTATGTAAAAATTTTAACTTCAGCTTTAATTAGTCATTGTATGGTATTACCTTCCAAGTGCATTTTTATGCTGTTCACATATTAATACTCTCCTGTTATGAGTGCGGAAAAAAACTCAAACTCAACAATATAACTTTTATATAAAAGATCAACTGTTATTGTGCTAGGAACATACAAGAAGCTGTGCAAAAATCAAGATCAAATACTCTCTGCAAGAGCCGCGCACCCCCTTGCTGTAGAGCAGCATAAACTTGTATGGGGGAAAAGATATTCTACTTACCTTTTCCTTGGCTTCCGTAGCACAGAGGTTGAAGTCATCCTCCTGCTGATGAGATCTTCGTATCTCCTGAGAAGGTGCAGTAACACAGTGCTGAGAACATCTTCTCAAAGAAATTTGAAGTACTGTAAATTTCCTCAGAAGGAAGATGTCCTCACTCTTGCAGGCATTGTGGGTGGAAGTTGAAGGAAATATATCTAACTTTTTGCTCTTACAGGCTGTTTATTTTTATGTTTATGCTGCTTTTTAGCAAGAGGCTGTTGAGGCCACTTAAAAGGGGGCCCTGCGTTTTAGGCCTCCCAATGCAGCACTACAACCCCCAGATCTATTATTTCCTTTTCTTCTGAACTCAGTGTGTTCTATGGATTACAACCTGCTATTTATCATCCTCCTCCACTAGTCATCCTTCTAGATTATTATCGGGGGGGGGGGGTCACAGGACACCTCCCCCACATACCCAGCCAGGGGACCGGAGTGCCCCACTGACTGGCACTATTTATCAGAGGTTCTGGAGGTCTCTGTGACACCTTTCCCATCTATCATCAATCCCGCCCACATAGCAGTGTGCACAGACTGTATTGCAAATATTGAATGCTGAAGAATGTAAAGTTTGAGCACCAGTCACGTTATTTTGCAGAAGTAGATTTTTTTTTTTTTTTTCATTTTCACAAGACTTTTATATTGGGACTTTTATATTTGTTGCACAGATGAAGTGCTATATAGCATTTATGTATGATGTTCATATATGGTACTTTAGATTTATGTATGATGGCTATAATTTGTTTGTAGTTTGTAGACTATAATTTGGATTTTATTTATTGGGTAATAGCACCGCACCAACTTGGAACAAATCACCAAGGTTTGCTTCACGTGTTGAAATAAGAATTTTCAAAGTCTGGTAGGTTTGAGAATCATAATGACACCTCCACATGTAAGGTTTGATAAGTTGCACTATATTTTTTTGTTTATTACCTCTTTAAAGCTAGCCATAGGTTACATTTTTTTGTTTTTTTGTTTTGCTTTGTTTTTTTGATCAGTCAGCAGGCTGAGTGAAAAACAAAAGGATTCCTCCATTCACATAAGCAGCGAGATGGATAGAGAGGAATCCTCCCTGCTGGGACTTTGTGTTCTGACAGCGGGCCTCTGCCACTGTCAGAATACACTAATCAGCTGGTCAAAATTTTTTTTCCAATAAGCCTGTTCAACAAAAGTCGATCTAATGATTGCCTTGTGTGGAATAGGTATGGTTACAAATGGATCAAAATTTGTCTGGTCCCTACTGATTTATTTCAGTCCATCTATGGCCAGTCTTAGTCATTTTAAGATGCATTTCCATTTATTGTGCTGAAGAATAAACGCAAATCATTAACAGGCTCTCGTTGAAGGGTGGATGAATCATTGTAGGGTGTGGCAACGTGTTCTCAGTACTGATCTGCTGGTTAATGTATCCTTTTAGTAGTTCTGAACTCTGCTCTTCATTTCCAACACGTGGCTTTCTGCTACTTCACCTTCACAATGGATGTCTTGTAATTCACTTTTCCATTTGTACCTCAGACCTTTTTGGAACAGATAACTTTCAGCTGTAATGTAGCTTTCTTTTTACCTATTTTTCTGATTGGATGTTCATACAAGCAAAATTGTCATCCTCATTTCATTATCTGTGTCTCATAACGTTTATTGATGAGACATGGCAATATTTTAACAAGTGACCAATCTAGGCATCATTGTATATTCACTAAATGGATAAAATACTCCACCACTAAAGATCTTTGTTGTTTAGAATGCATCTTTTTAAATATATTGAATAAGTATTTAGAAGTTACTTTTAATGTTCGAGATAAACCTGTATTTCCAAGCCACACCTAGAAAACGTAAAGTGTATTTAACAATTGCAGTCATGTAGGGTCTTGTTAAAAAAAAAAATCTTGGCATTTAACAAAGAGCAATACTTTTGCGTTCATATATTTTCAGTAACATTGGCTATATTTTTGCAGTGGTACAACCCTTAAATATGCAGAACCACTAATTCCAGGAGGCAAAGCAAGAAGTAATTCTTAAAGCGTAACTCCAGTATAAAACTGATTTTAGACTTTTGCTTGGTTCAAATAAGTTGCTTCTAGCGCTCTTTTTATGATAGGTCCTGTGGTTGACCGTTTCAGCACTAGTACTGTGAAGCGTTGTGTCATTCACTCTCCCCTCATACATTCATAAAACGTCTTGTATTCTGCTCACTGAAGGAGACAGGCCTGTGATATGGAGGGGCTGAGGCCAGATAAAGGGACAAGGAATGGCTTCTGGAGTGTGCTGACTTTGGCGTGCATATTGTTTTAGAAAGAGTTGGTAAGGCAAACCTCACACTTAGCCGAATACCTTAGCCATTCTTCTCTTGTTCTGTAAATTAAGCAGCACTGGTATAGATAAGATATACTGTAGAAGCAAATATAATGCATGTAATTACTGTTACCGTGTGTGTGTGTGTGTGTGTGTGTGTGTGTGTGTGTGTGTGTGTGTGTGTGTGTGTGTGTACAGTGAAGGAAATAAGTATTTGATCCCCTGCTGATTTTGAATGTTTGCCCACTCACACAGAAATGATCAGTCTAAAAATCGAATGGTAGGTGTATTGTAACCAAGTACTAAGTCATGTTTTGTGAAGGGGATCAAATACTTATTTTCCTCCATGAACATGCAAATCAGTGCATAATTTGTTAGACATGCATTTCTTCCCGCCACATTAAATCCTTCTTTGCATTGAGTTACTCATAAAAGATTGCTGTGGAAGGGGTTAGTAGCCATTTGAACATTAAACCTCTCTGGCTATAACCCCTCCAAGCTGAGCCAGGCACATGGATGCTGTGGAGGGAGGGCAGGTATACTGATAGTAAAATCCTGGTCATGAGCCGGTTCAGGCTAAAAGAGTGCTGTACCACAGAGGAGGAAAAATACTGAATTAATTACCCTTTTAAAGTGGGAACACGCGGCCTTGGGAATCCGACTTTACACAGCTTCAGTGTGGAGAGAGCAACACAGGAAGCGACACCAATGGGAATAGAGGTGGACAGGCACTAGCTGTGCTGCTTCTTCTGTATGTAGCAACTGGCCATCTTTATTGTTTGGGAGGTGGGTCTTCCAGGACCCCCCTTGAGTACCATCCTTGCTGTCGCGTGCCACCTCTTGCACAAGTGCCGGGGGTTGCCTACCCCTGTTTTAGAAATGTATTGCTTGATTGTACGTGGAGCTGATCTTTAACCACCTCCTTCCCGCCATATAGTAATATGACGGGCACAAGGTGGTTCTCTCGTTCTGGGAGGACGTCCTATGACGTCCTCCTATTCTCACCACACATGTGCGCCTCAGGGAGCGCGCGGCGATCGGTGGTGTGCTATGTCCCTCGGACACAGTGGATCACCGATCACGAAAAGAGCTGAAGATGTCGGCTCGGTCATGTGATCATCTGTGTCTAATCACAGCTGATCACATGTAAATGGAAACGCCGGTTATCTGCATTTCTCTCCTCTCGAGCTGTCACGCTGACAGCTCGAGAGGAGAGCCGAGCTGGTAATCGGCTTTCCGCGGAGGGGACATGTACACTGATTATTAGGGCACTGATGATCAGTGTGCCCTGATGATCAGTGTAGCCCCAGCAGTGCCACCTGTCAGTGTCCATCAGTGCCTCGTGCCAGTGCCCATCAGTGCCACATATCAGTGCCTACCAGTGCACATCAATGACACATATTAGTGCCCATCTGAGCTGCCTTTCAGTGCCACCTATCAATGCCAATCAGTGCCGCCTAACAGTGCCAGTCAGCCAGTCAGAAAGCTCTATCTGCCACAAAAAAAATTATAAAAATTTCATATGGGTACAGTGTTGTTTGACTGTGCAATTGTCATTCAAAGTGTGACAGCGCTGAAAGCTGGAAATTGGCCTGGGCAGGAAGGGGGTATAAGTGCCCTGTAGGCTAGTGGATAAAGAGGACCTAGACACAGTGTAGTTTTTAAGAATAGGTCTGCTGTAAAGTAACTGCGTCTCAGGCAAAGTCGCAATGAATTTTTCCAGCATGTATCCAAAGATCTTTAGCTTCTACCTTTCACAGTGTTGCTGGCCTCCTAGTGCAATATTGAAGCACTTGAAAACGCAATACAAATATCACCTTACTGAACGTCTTCATATACTGAGAGCAATACTGTGTCACTCCAGTCCATGTATAGCACAGACTTATGTTCTTACAAATCTCTACAGAAAACCGCATTTAATTCATACGCTGCTCAAAGTTTAAACAAAGTTACGACGCTTTAGCAAATGCTGCCAAATATTTATCTCTGCCCTTGTCTAGAGATCATTTAAGGACATTTCAGCAAAGGCTTTCCCTCCTGCTGCATTTGAATGTTTGCACCTTATATTTTGCCTAGTTTATCATATATTTCTGTCACACATATGGAAGATCAAAAGTCTTAGAGGAGTTCTTGATTTTTAAAAAAAAAATGTATACATGTAACAACACTCTGAATTGATTTCTCTTATATTGGTTACTTTTATGGGAAGCATTATCCTTTATATAACGTAAGGCGTTCTACACCTCGTGCGGTGTCACCTCATTTTCTGTCTGCTGAAATTCATGCTACTGTCAGGGTACTGATGTTCTCATGTTGAAATGTCAAATTTGTACCATTATGTGCTGCTCACTTTCTTTACTGTTACCTGCCTTATAGCAGATAGCCACCTAATGCCAACTCCTACTAAAAGTTTTTTTTTTTTTTTTGTAATGGATGATATAATGAAGACTTAGATACTTTAGGAGTGGCAAGCAGCCTTTTCTGATTGGAGAGTTTCTGTTTTGTTGTAAGTTCCCTCCACAACCACTTGATGCACGTGTCACACCAATCATTTGCATAAATTGCCTTTATTATAGGTTGTTTTTTGTTTTGTATTAAGGAGGCTGCATCAAAATTGTGAATTGCTAGATGTGAACCTTTTGTGCTTTTCTGTATTTCTTATAATAGCCTGCTACTTCTTTGATTCTTACATTCTTTAGAAGCCGTGCCTGTCCTAGTCTAGTAATCTTTGAACTGTGTCGATTACTTAAGTAGGCAAAAGGTTTTACAAGACATTTGGTGAAAGTATAGACTGCACGTGTCTAACAAGTACCTTGTCCGTCATACCTGTAAATGTTCTTACGGCCGTATTAGTCTTGCAGGTTTGCAAAGATATATTTTTAAAAGCTCTTTGGGTCTGAGGACTTCTAGTCAAAATAGCTTGCCTGTTTATGCATAGAATGCCACAGCCTGTTGTATGATCTGAATGAACTCGGTCACAGAGCTACCTTACATTGCACCTGACCTATTGTAATCTGTTTTTTAGCAGAGACAGCCACCGTCATAATCAATGCTTTATAAAGAGCTTGTTGGATATACAAATTCAGTAAATGTATAGTACATATTTATTGACACAAAAAGCCATCATGTATTTCTTTGATCCCATGTTTCTCCACAGTTTTGACAAACTGTCATCACTAAAACAGGTGAACTTGAACTTTCCTGCTTGTCTGTCACCAGGAGATCCCTTTATAGCTGGTCTTAGGAATATGCTAGTCACCAAGCTAAACTAAACCAGTTTATTTTCTGCTTTGACTTTTTCTCATTTTAAAAAGTTTTTGTATTTATTTTAAGTCCTTGTATAGTAATTTTAGCTGAAGTACCAAACTTCTCATTTTAACCTCTTTTGTATTGCTGTAGATTTAAAACTGATTTTTTTTTTCTTCAAACAGAAAGAAGAGTGGGAGGACTCCAGTACAGAACAATGAGGTGATTATGCCTTTTGTCTTTACTTAACAAAATGGGTAACCCTGAATATTGACTTTATTAACATGTACCTTTTCACCTTTAGTGGGCTTTTTTGTTTTGCTTTGAACAGATTGGTGAGTGAAAAGACCACTTGTCAAATTTTACGGTTTTCCGAGACTGTTATTTATATTCTGTTATGAGGACTATTGAGGGAAAATTTGTGATTGGGAAATGGACAACAATAAAATCCTGACCGGTTACAAAAATTTCTTTGTGTTGCTCTTAGAGGCATTTTTCTTCATTTTCTGTCCCGTGGCAATCTTCTCACTAGACAGGAAGTGAAGGAATCGCTCCAGCAGAGCCTCCAATAGACGTAAAAGCTGACAGGTTAAAAGCCTGCCACACTCTATTCAAAACTAAAAAAAAAAGAAAAAAAAGTTTTTAGCTGTAGACACTCTAACTTTTTTAGCTCGGTAAAGCTGGCCATACGACTTTTTTTTTCTTTCGTTCAGCCTCCACACAAAGGAGGTGAAGAGGAGGTATTTAATGCCATTCCCCACCAAGACATTGTATTCAGACAAAACCAACCAACACCATCAGGATACAGATGATTGGCAGCAGTGTCATGGTGCCCAAGGTTGTCATGCTGCACAATGAAAACCCATGGCTTTGTGTAACAAAAGGCAGGCTTGATCCACCCACTGGCTTGTACACAATAGTTGGACAATTTGGGGAAAATTAAATGCATTTCGCCGAAGAACCCAGAAGTCATCCCAACGTACCACGACACCCAGGTTGAAAAAGGCTGCTTTAAGATACAGTTAAGTCCATATATATTTGGACACAGGCACAATTTTAGTTTGGTTTTTTTTGCAGGTATTTACCAAAACTTATTCAAGCTATACCGTATTTTTCGCTCCATAAGACGCACTTTTTTCCCCCAAAAAAAGGGGGGAAAATGTCAGTGCGTCTTATGGAGCGAATATGGAGCGGCCGGTCCGGTATTTCCACTGCCGCCGTGTCAGAATACCGGGCCGGCCGCTCAGCTCTACAGCGGGACCTTATAGAGATGACTGCTGACCTTTGGGGAGGGAGGGGGAGCCTATACCTGAATTTGACAGGTACCCGCTCCCACTTCCGTGGAGTTGTCCTTTCATCTTACCCGTTCCTCTATCCAGCGGCGCGGTCTTCCCGGCTTCTGTAGTGTGGGCATGACAGCCGGTTGCCAAGTGCGCATGCGCAAGAAGCGGTGCTTTTTGTGAATGGTAAGGTGGCACCTGGGACACATGACAGATCCCAGAAGCCGCCGGACCAATCACAAAGCGCAAGTGCTTCTCGCTCATGCGCACTGGGCACCCGGCTGTCATGCCGAATGCCATTACAGAAGCCGGGAAGACAGCGCGCGGCTGGATAGAGGAACAGGTAAGATGAAAGAACAACTCCGCGGAAGTGGGAGCGGGTACCTGTCAAATTCAGGTACCCGCTCCCCCCCTCCCCAAAGGTCAGCAGTCATCTGTACTGTCCGCAGTCTCTGGTCATCCCTGTGCTGTCCGCAGTCTCTGGTCATCCCTGTGCTGTCCGCAGTCTCTGGTCTCCCTGTGCTGTCCGCAGTCTCTGGTCATCCCTGTGCTGTCCGCAGTCTTTGGTCATCCCTGTGCTGTCCGCAGTCTCTGGTCATCCCTGTGCTGTCCGCAGTCTCTGGTCATCCCTGTGCTGTCCGCAGTCTCTGGTCATCCCTGTGCTGTCCGCAGTCTCTGGTCATCCCTGTGCTGTCCGCAGTCTCTGGTCATCCCTGTGCTGTCCGCAGTCTCTGGTCATCCCTGTGCTGTCCGCAGTCTCTGGTCATCCCTGTGCTGTCCGCAGTCTCTGGTCATCCCTGTGCTGTCCGCAGTCTCTGGTCATCCCTGTGCTGTCCGCAGTCTCTGGTCATCCCTGTGCTGTCCGCAGTCTCTGGTCATCCCTGTGCTGTCCGCAGTCTCTGGTCATCCCTGTGCTGTCCGCAGTCTCTGGTCATCCCTGTGCTGTCCGCAGTCTCTGGTCATCCCTGTGCTGTCCGCAGTCTCTGGTCATCCCTGTGCTGTCCGCAGTCTCTGGTCATCCCTGTGCTGTCCGCAGTCTCTGGTCATCCCTGTGCTGTCCGCAGTCTCTGGTCATCCCTGTGCTGTCCGCAGTCTCTGGTCATCCCTGTGCTGTCCGCAGTCTCTGGTCATCTCCTGTACTGTGTCTGCAGTCTCTGGTCATCCCTGTGCTGTCCGCAGTCTCTGGTCATCTCCTGTACTGTGTCCGCAGTCTCTGGTCATCTCCTGTACTGTGTCCGCAGTCTCTGGTCATCTCCTGTACTGTGTCCGCAGTCTCTGGTCATCTCCTGTACTGTGTCCGCAGTCTCTGGTCATCTCCTGTACTGTGTCCGCAGTCTCTGGTCATCCCCTGTACTGTCCGCAGTCTCTGGTCATCCCCTGTACTGTCCGCAGTCTCTGGTCATCCCTGTACTGTGTCCGCAGTCTCTGGTCATCCCTGTACTGTGTCCGCAGTCTCTGGTCATCTCCTGTACTGTGTCCGCAGTCTCTGGTCATCTCCTGTACTGTGTCCGCAGTCTCTGGTCATCTCCTGTACTGTGTCCGCAGTCTCTGGTCATCCCCTGTACTATGTCTGCAGTCCATTAGTTCAGAATTTTTTTTTCCTGTTTTCTGCCTCTAAAACCTAGGTGCGTCTTATGGTCAGGTGCGTCTTATGGAGCGAAAAATACGGTAGTTATGTAATGGATATGGGCTGAAACTGCACTCTCAGGTTTAATTTGAGGGTATGTACATCCAAATTGGAGGAAGGATTTAGGAATTACAGCTCTTAAAAGTAGCTATCCCCTGTTTTTCAAGGGACCAAAAGTAATTGGACAATTGAATATAATCATAAATAAAATGTTCATTTTTAATATTTTCTTGAAAATCCTTTACCGGCAATGACTGCCTGAAGTCTGGAACCCATGGACATTACCAAAGACTGGGTATCCTTCTTTCTGATGTTTTGCCAGGCTCTAACTGCAGGTGTCTTCAATTGTTTGTTTGTGGGTTTTGCTGCCTTTAGTTTTGCCTTCAGCAATGAAATGCATGCTCAATTGGGTTGAGATCAGGTGATTGACTCGGCCATTGCAGAATATTCCACTTCTTTTCCTTTAAAAGCTCCTGGGTTGCTTTTGCAGTATGTTTTGGATAATTGTCCATCTGTACTGTGAAGCACCGTCCAATCAACTTTGCTGCATTTGACTGAATCTGGGCTGACAGTATCTCTCTAAACACTGCAGAATTCATCCGGCTGCTTCTGTCACATCATCAAAAAACACCAATGACCCAGTGCCACTAGAAGCCATTCCACTGCTTCCACCATGTTTTACAGATTACTTTGTGTGCTTTGGATCATGAGCTGTTCCAAGCCTTCTCCGCACTTTTTTTTCTCGTCATTCTGATACAGATTTATCTTAGTTTCATCCATCAAAAGACTGCTTTTCCAGAACTGGTCTGGCTTTTATTAGATGTTTTTTGGTAAAGTCTAATCTGGCTTTCCTATTCTTCAGGCTTATGAATGGTTTGCACCTTGTGGTGAAACCTCTGTATTTGCTCTCGTGAAGTCTTCTCTTGATTGTAGACTTTGACAATGATATGCCCACCTCCTGGAGAATGTCCTTCACTTGTCTAGATGTTGTGAATGGGTTTTTCTTTACCATAGAGAGGATCCTGCGATCATCCACCACTGTTGTCTTCCGTGGACATCCATGTATTTTTATGTTGCTGAGCTCACCAGTGCGTTCTTCTTTCCTCAGAATGTACCAAACTGTTGTCTTGACCACTCCTAATGTTGCTGCTCTCTCTCTGATGGGATTTGTTTAGTTTTTGAAGCCTTACAATGGCCTTTTTCACTTGCGTAGACCGTTCCTTTGAACACATATTGTAGGTTCACAGCAATAGATTCCAAATGCAAATACCACACTTAGAATCAACTCCAGACCTTTTACCTGCTTAATTAATGAAGAAATAACAAAGGAGTAGCCCACACCTGGCCATGAAACAGCTTTTGGTCCAATTGTCCAATTACTTTTGGTCCCTTGAAAAAGGTGGGATGGCTACTCTTAAGATCTGTAATTCCTTAAGCCTTCCTCCAATTTGGTTGTACATACCCTCAAATTAAACCTGAGAGTGTGTCCAAAGACCTAACTGTATATAGAAAATGAGAGAAATGAGACATAACAAATAATTGAGTACTTATGCAAAGTTCACATGCCTATTTTGAAACACAAAATCTTCGTGGATTGTGTGCGTAAACAGAAATAAAGTACAGTTGGGGACAGATGTTTGTGAAGCCAAAATTAATAAGCAGCAAGCACTATTGTGATTTAGGATAATTAATCATGAAAAGCATTAATATGTAGCTGTAGGGTTGCCTTTTAATGAAAATTTTTGAAGGCATATGTAGTGTTTGAAGCGTACACTGGTTAGTACATGGATAGTAAAGCAGATAGTAAATCACGGGTGATCTGTAAAGAGAGTGTGTCAGAATGTTTCCTAAACAAATCATATGATAACTTATAAGTGGGTTCTCTTATTCTTTTGTTGTAAAATGTCAAGTGAAAAGATAATCTACCTGCATGTTTCAACATTTCCAGCCTTTTCTTTTTACAGAAAGAGGGAAAGAAAGAAAAGGCTGTGGTCGACAAAGTCTTTTTTGCAAGAATTGGCCGCATCTTAAAAATATTAGTCCCTAAAACAGTCAGTAAGGAGGTCAGTACATTGTGTCCATCTGTTAACCCATGTAAAAGAGTGCCTTCTATTCCTCTGTATTCGTGTATGCCATCGGGTTTTGTGGTCACTAAAAAAATTGTTTGTATTTTAGAGTGGATATCTGCTACTCATAGCTGTCATGCTGATAGCTCGCACGTACTGTGATGTCTGGATGATACAGAATGGCACTTTTATTGAGAGGTATTTAAAGTTTTATTTTTTGTACATTAGATAGGTCCATAATAGGAAGTACACTAATTGTCAGTACACCCTGTCATTTAGAATAAGAGATGGAAATAAAGACTGCAAATATTTACCAATTAAACTGCAATTTATTATATTATTGTAAAAACACCTGCGTAGTGTTTCAAAGCAGATTTCCTGAGTTAAGCGCAACCTGCTGCCACTGATAGCTTTTGTTTGCTCTTGTTAATATTGTACATTGTGCCATTGTATTTTTACTGATGAGCCTGTCAGCCTGTGTAGTTTCCAGGAACTGTAGAAGCTGTGAAACCCCCCCCCCCCCCCCCAAAAAAAAAAACATGACAAAACTAGTTGCTAGTGATACCTGTGGAAAACCTGCAGCAGATCTTTTCCTCATTTCCTGACAAACCTTGCTTAGTTTTGCACTGTCTGTGGATGTGGTCGTCCATGTAGATGCAGGGCTTTTCCTTCTCATATCATGTTTCTGAGGACTGGTGTTCTGATAAATGATGGAATAATAACCAAGAAAAAGCCGGAGTGTTTGAGAATGCTCAGATCCTCAAAATTAATAAAACAGAGGAGATCCTTTGCACTGCAGGTCCCCAGGTAGATCTACCGCAAGAACCGTAAGCATCACACCAATGACATCACTTCAGATTTTGTGAAATTACCATTTAAAGGCACAGTGTCTTAAGCTGGCCATGCATTCAAAAATATGAACCGATTTTTAAAAAATCATAGCTTAATTAAAGATTTTTTGTTCGAATTTCGCCCCATTAGTGGGCTGAAGCAACGGCTGCTTTTCCTACGGCCATTGAATTTGAGTAATCGGATATTTTTTGAAAAACAAATGAATTTCTAATCAATGATTGGAGAATTGTGTGAGAAATATAATAAAAAAAGAAATGAGCATGAGCTGTGACCTGGAAAGAAAAGAAGATTCCTAGTCAAAAAAAATTATTTTCTGAAGCAGAATGAGGTGAATTTGAAGGCTTGGTTGGTTGAATTTCAAAATCAGTGGTTGCACCATCAGACGAAATGCATGAAATTTCCGATTTTCTAAACAAAATTCATTTGAAATTTGACCCATGTATGGCCTGCATTAGATGGTTCAACATGTGAGATACACAGCTGTGAGGTTTTGAGGCTGCATAGGCACAGGAATAACTGCTATTTTCAGGAGGAATTCATAACAAAAATATATATATATATATTTTTCTAGATACTGATTAGGCACAAAGACCCCTTAAAACCCCCCTCCCAACTTAAGTGGGCTTTAATGCCCAGGAGGCAGTAAAACATCTATATCACATGACTGCTATGATTGGCTTTCACAGCAGTTATGTGATCGGGAGTCTGTCCTCTTGGCTTCTGATCAGAAGCCTTGACCGAGAGCTCAGTACACATCCTGCCTTCGTGGATGCATGTGCGCAGCAGCTGGGCTACCCTTTTTTACACATGTTTTGCGTGATTCACAAGAGGTTAACATTTCTAGATGGTCTCTGTAACGTAGCACATATTCACTTTCAGGTCCACTGTAAAGCAGAGCTAAACCCTACTGTTCTTTAAAGGAGAAGTACAGCCAAAGATTTCTGGCTGTACTTTTCCTGTGAATCACAGGAGTGCAGTTCATTCTACATTCTTGTGATCTGTTTTCAGCTGACTGCAGACTGAAGGTGGCTGTCTGCTGACGTTACTCAGCCTTTCCACTCTCTCAGCCAGCTGGGAAAAGACTTCAAAGTCGGGGTTCACCCCAGAGTCCGGAGCGGCACCTGGCTCAGCCTCTCAGTGAAGCGCTGATGGCATGAGCCAGCCGCATCCCCCTCCACAGCCCAGCGCTCCAGTGAGCGCTCGGGGGGCTGAGCAGACAGCGGTAACTGACAGTCCCACTCTACTCAGAGCGGAGAGGAGAACTCAGCGATTGGCGGTCATGTGATCGCTGAGTTCTTATCCTTGGTGCCGATGGGGGACAGATGCAGCATCGGAGCAATGCTGCATCCACCTAGGTAAATATAACTGGGGGGGAAAAAAAACTTCTTTTAACATTTTTAAATCTTTTTTTTTTTTTCACTTAACTTTGTTGCTATCCCATAGAGGACCAATAGCCCCATGTGTGATAGTATATTTGTAGTGACAGGTTCTCTTTAATAGGTAGACAGGGGGAAATCGCTTGAGGCATCACACCAAGACCTCAAATTATGGCAAGATTAAGCCTTTTAAAGTGTTTTTTTAGTTCCAAGAACAAAATGTAATATATTGCAGCTTTACTGGTCCTCAAATATGGTTGCTGCATGAGGTTTTTTTTCCTTTTTTTTCAAGCATTTTTCCTTTATTTTCATGTGGTGGTTAGTAAGGTGGTGGTTTATCTGTAGCATAAAGGGCCATGGCTCTATAGTCCTTAAAGGTAGCTAAGATCAATGCAGATGATTACATTCAGCACAGGGAGAGAGCACAGAAAGTTTTCAGGTTACAACATTTCTGGCATGATCAACATGCTTTTTTTTTCACTTATCAAACAGATTTAATAAAACACTCTCAAAGTACCGTATTTTTCGCCATATAAGATGCACCCAATTTTAAAAGAGGAAAATCTAGAAAAAAAAGATTCTGAACCCAATACTGTAGTAAAATATTTTATATCAACTGTGTAAAGTTAATAGCAGTTTAAGAACAATTTTATGCCAACCATGTAACAAATCCAGAAATGAAAGAACTCATGGTTCGGATTGTTCCACGGATCAGGAGTCACGGATTGGATCTTTTTCGGATCAGTAAAAAAAAAACAACAAGACAAACATACCGGTACGTTTTGTCTTTTTGTTTAATACATCATCCACCATTGCCCCCACTCATCACGTAATGTCCACCATTGCCCCCACTCATCACTGTAAAGTCCACCATTGCCCCCCACTCGTCATCACCATCACTGTTCCAGTGCAAAATTGCCCCCACATTAGTAATAATAGCCAGTAACATTGCCCCCACATTAGTAATAGCCAGTAACATTGCCCCCACATTAGTAATAATAGCCAGTAACATTGCCCCCAACATAGTAATAATAGCCAGTAACATTGCCCTCACATTAGTAATAATAGCCAGTAACATTGCCCCCAACATAGTAATAATAGCCAGTAACATTGCATTGCCCCGCTCCTCACCTGTTGTTGATCCGCGCTATGGTAGGATCCACGAGCAGAGGGGGTGATGACGTCAGCGTGCACCGCCGGGTGTACTAAGATGGCCGACCACTCCAGAGATAGGCCAAAGCCGCGGCTTTTCCTACGGCCGTGGCCGCGCCTCACGGATTCTCTCTCTATTCGTCGTATAAGACGCACCAACTTTCCCCCCCCAGTTTTGGGGAAGAAAAAGTGCGTCTTATACGGCGAAAAATACGGTATACTGAGCAGATCAAAAGGGACCAAAAAATTAGACTGTCTCCTGATCATGTGACCACATTATTAGGAACTCCACTTCCAAATGATATAAGAATCGTAAAAATATTTGCGTGAAAGGAACTCATTTCAAATGCATGGCAGTAGAGTTTTTTTTTAGAAATCCTTAGGCCTTCCCATAGTCTTCCAATTGACTGCAGTGAGACTGCCCGCAAAGGGTTGCACAGAACACC
The DNA here is from genome assembly GCF_062004578.1 of Staurois parvus. NCBI lineage: Eukaryota > Metazoa > Chordata > Amphibia > Anura > Ranidae > Staurois > Staurois parvus. Next base: position 8,573,025 of record NW_028317979.1, on the reverse strand, counting down.
TATGCATTTTATGCGGGTAAACATAGCTGTCACTCATGGCACAGATTTATATGCCCCGTGTGAATGGGGCCTTTGTGGGCTACCAATTTGTGATCTCCAATATTGTTTTATTTTACATTTTTACTGTCTCTAATTATTGGATTGTATAATTTTAACTTTTTACTGTGCATTCTTACAGGCTTGCTATTATATGATATATTTTGGCAAATGGAATTTGGTTACATAAGTGTTTTTTTTTTTTTCTCCTAATTCTTGTTTCAGTGGAATCATAAGCAGGAATAAAGCAGTTTTCAAGAAATATTTTTACCAATATATAGCGGCAATTCCCATGGTAAAATTTTGTGGGAATCTGTTGGCTGTAAAAGCATGACATTAACTACTGCTTATTTATGTAATGGTGCATGGCTGAAGCACAGAGTGAACTGTTTGTATGTGATTCATATGTACAGTCATTTGAAAAATTAAGTACATCACATGGAAATTGTTTGTTTTTTCTCTGCATTTATGAACAGGCAAATTTTAGATCTTCATTCAAGCAGTTGCTATAGATAAAGTGTGATATACTTGAGTAAAAACACAAGGAAAATATTCATTTTCAATAGTTTATTCAACAGTAATATCCATAGATTTACTTGTGTACTGTGAAAAACATAAGTATACTCTTAGCCTCAGAAGCTGGTATCCCCCCCTTAGCAGAAAGAATGTATTTTAGGTGATTGCATAAAATTGCATAACTACCTACCAGTCTGTGACAACTCCTCCATGCAACATTCCTTGCACAAGCCTCCCCAATTCAAATGCCCTGTAACATTCAGTAGGATTCAAGTCAGGGCTTTGACTAAACCAATCTATAACCCTTCATTTTTTTTTTTTTTTTTATAAGCAATTTGTTAGTGTGATATAATTTTTATTATGTTGAAAGGCACACTTTGATATAAGACGCAGCAAAGCAATTGCAAACCATGCTTCACAGTTGGTATTAGCTTCTTCTCTTATAATCATTTCTTCTGTTTGTGTCAAACATGTTTACTGTTACTGTGACCAAAAAAGTCCTATCTTTGATCAGTCCATAGCACATTGTTCCAGAAGGCCTGGTCCTTTCCTATGTGTTCAATGTCAAACTGTAATCTTGTCCCCAGTGTTCTTCTTGCACAATAGCTTTTTCATCAAATACAGGTTAAATTATAATTTTGGACACAGTGGAGAGGGGTTAGAACACCTGTCAGTTTTTTATTGTGGTTTGTGCCACCATTAGGGAGATTCAGCCTCTCCAATTTGTCCTGTTTACTGCTATCCTCAAAAGTGAAAGTAAAAGAAACCCAAAATTTTGGGTTGTCCCCAGAAAGGTAATAGGGGGGAAATATTCCAATGGGGAGACTAGTTCTGGTGACATGGGGTCCCCAAGGAATTCCCTTAATTTGCAGAGATTTGGTCACTTTCTGGTTTGGCTATGGGACAGGAAGTAAAGGCAAATTTCCCCAATGGGACACAAATTGTTTTGTCTATAGTCCTACTTTAGGCTGGTGCAAACACATTCTGATTGTAGATGCAATCCCTTTCAGACCAGCTATTGCAAGAGTTACCTGCAAATCCCTCAATGAGGAGGGGTTCTTGTAAATTTGGTGTCAAAGGGACAGCTCTTGGACTGAACTTGCTGGGCTAAGGGTCCGGAATAAATTAGCAGCCATTTGAAATCTATGCTAGATCATTTTCTCTACAAATTAATTACTTTTAAAAAATTTGTGAATTCTTTAAAACCCTTGCCAGACTCTAGGGCTTCATTCACACTGGCCGTTTGCCTAGCTCTTCTAAATGCCTTTTCTCCTTGTAGGAGAAAAGCAGCTAAACCGCAAACACGTTAAGGTGCCTCAAGCATTTGGGCATTCATTCATTTCGTTGGTCAGAATATTAATTTATTCTGACTATTGAAATGAAAGATATATTTAAGCACGTCAAGCATTTTTTCTGCTCAAATGTTCTGAATTCACAAGTTATGTGTTTTTTGGGGTTTTTTTGGCCTCTAAGCTCTCCTTTTCTAATATGGCTGTAAACACATACGGTATGTGTGCATGGACACACAGGCTAAAATAGAGGGTCATTTATAGGCTGAAACAAAATTCAAATGCCTGCAAAGCCTTAGGCATACACTGTCTCCTTTGAAGGCCTAAGAAAGTTGTTGTCATGATAGCACCACGCTATGAAAAAACATTAATGAAAACATTAGACCTTGGATATCTGAGGTTAACATAAAGACGGATTGCACCTGCATACTCCCTAAAGAGGTTCTAATCATTGGTTCCTAATATGAAACACAGGATTCTAATTACATTGAAGTAGGAGTATACTTAATTTTCCCATATGACAAATCTGCATTTGTGTTAATTTAAACCAGGGGTCTCCAAACTTTCTAAACAAAGGGCCGGTTTACTGCCCTTCAACTTTTAAGGGGGCCAGACTGTGACCAGTGGGAGAAGAAAATATTCTGGTGTCAGTGAGCGTAAACCATGCCCCATCATTGGTATTAGGGGGAGGAAAAATGCCCCATCATTAGTATCAATTAAAGGAATAGTGCCCCATCACAGGTTTCAATGGGGTAATAGTGCCTCATCACTGGTTTCAGTGGAGTAATGGTGCCCCATCACTGGTTTCAATGGGGTAATAGTGCCCCATCACTGGTTTCAATGGGGTAATAGTGCCCCATCACTGGTTTCAATGGGGTAATAGTGCCCCATCACTGGTTTCAATGGGGTAATAGTGCCACATCACTGGTTTCAATGGGGTAATAGTGCCCCATCACTGGTTTCAATGGGGTAATAGTGCCCCATCACTGTTTTCAATGGGGTAATAGCGCCCCATCACTGGTTTCAATGGGGTAATAGCGCCCCATCACTGGTTTCAATGGGGTAATAGTGCCCCATCACTGGTTTCAATGGGGTAATAGTGCCCCATCACTGGTTTCAATGGGGTAATAGTGCCCCATCACTGGTTTCAATGGGAGAAATAGTGCCTATCAGTGGTATCAATGGGAGAAATGGTGCCCCATCATTAGTATCAATGGGAGAAATAGTGCCCCGTCGTTAGTATCAATGGGAGAAATAGTGCCCCGTCGTTAGTATCAATGGGAGAAATAGTGCCCCGTCGTTAGTATCAATGGGAGAAATAGTGCCCCGTCGTTAGTATCAATGGGAGAAATAGTGCCCCGTCGTTAGTATCAATGGCAGAAATAGTGCCCCGTCGTTAGTATCAATGGGGGAATTAGTGCCCATTCATTGTTATCAATAGGAGGAATGGAGCCACATTGTTGATGTCAGTGGGAGAAACTATGCCACACTGTTGCTTGCAGTGAGAGGAATAATACCTCAAGGGCTGAATAAAAGCAAGCAAAGGGCCGAATCTGGCCCCCAGGCCGCAGTTTGGAGACCACTGATTTAGACTATGAGAATGAATACTCCAAGGCATTTTTTTGCATTATTTGGTCAGGTATATCACCATTCTCTATAGACCGCATTTGAATGAAGATCTGATGTTTGCCTGTTGAAATAGGTTAGTCAACAATTTCCATGGGGGTGTACTTCATTTTTCACATTACTGTATATTGTAGCAAGTCACCATCGTGCATAGCGCAGAGTCAGAATGGCCAGGAATGGCCTTTTTTAGTCCTGCTTAATTTAACAATATGCTACATGAAGTCCTTACTGTTGCCATTTGTTTTAAAGAGAGCTTTTGCACCCCCCACAAATTTTAAATTTTGCTGAGAAAATGTATGTCTGAAAACACCATTATTTAACCTAAAATAGAATATAATATAATTTTTAAATCTAAGCAATTTATAAAAAAGCTTAAACCCTTTACTACCGCTATATGCATATACAGTATGTGTAGGCCTTAATGCCCAGTCACCACATATAGGTGAAACTCGAAAAATTAGAATATTGTGCAAAAGTTCATTTATTTCAGTAATGCAACTTAAAAGGTGAAACTAATATATGAGATAGACTCATTACATGCCAAGCAAGATAGTTCAAGCCATGATTTGTCATAATTGTGATGATTATGGCTTACAGCTCATGAAAACCCCAAATCCACAATCTCTGAAAATTAGAATATTACATGCAATCAATAAAACAAGGATTGTACATGGAACAATATCGGACCTCTGAAAAGTATAAGCATGCATATGTACTCAATACTTGGTTTGGGACCCTTTTGCAGCAATTACTGCCTCAATGCGGCGTGGCATGGAAGCTATCAGCCTGTGGCACTGCTGAGGTGTTATGGAAGACCAGGATGCTTCAATAGCGGCCTTCAGCTCTTCTGCATTGTTCGGTCTCATGTCTCTCATCTTTCTCTTAGCAATGCCCCATAGATTCTCTATGGGGTTCAGGTCAGGCAAGTTTGCTGGCCAATCAAGCACAGTAATCCCATGGTCATTGAACCAGGTTTTGGTGCTTTTGGCAGTGTGGGCAGGTGCCAAGTCCTGCTGGAAAATGAAGTCAGCATCCCCATAAAGCTTGTCTGCGGAAGGAAGCATGAAGTGCTCCAAAATCTCCTGGTAGACGGCTGCGTTGACCCTAGACTTAATGAATCACAGTGGACCAACACCAGCAGATGACATGGCTGCCCAAATCAACATAGACTGTGGAAACTTCACACTGCACTTCAAGCATCTTGCAGTGTGTGCCTCTCCATTCTTCCTCCATACTCTGGGTCCTTTTTTTCCAAATGAGATGCAAAAGTTGCTCTCATCAGAAAAGAGGACTTTGGACCACTGAGCAACAGACCAGGTCTGTTGTTCTTTAGCCCAGGTAAGACGCTTCTGATGTTGTTTGTTGTTCAGGAGGAATACGACATTTGAGGCCCATGTCCAGGATCCATCTGTGTGTGGTGGATCTTGATGCACTGACTCCAGCCTCAGTCCACTCCTTGTGAAAGTCCCCAACACTTTTGAATGGCCTTTTCCTGACAATCCTCTCCAGGCTGCGGTCATCCCTGCTGCTTGTGCACCTTTTTCTTCCACACTTTTCCCTTCCACATAACTTTTTTTTAATGTGCTTTGATACAGCACTTTGGGAACATCCAACTTCTTTTGAAATTACCTTTTGAGGCTTTCCCTCCTTATGGAGGGTGTCAATGATGGTTTTCTGCACAACTGTCAGGTCAGCAGTCTTTCCCATGATTGTGATTCCTACTGAACCAGACTGAGAGACCATTTAAAGGCTCAGGAACCCTTTGCAGGTGTTATGGCTTAATTAGCTGATTAGAGTGGGACACTTTGAGCCTAGAATATTGCACCTTTTCACAATATTCTAATTTTCTGAGATTGTGGATTTGGGGTTTTCATGAGCTGTAAGCCATAATCATCACAATTATGACAAATCACAGCTTGAACTATCTTGCTTTGCATGTAATGAGTCTATCTCATATATTAGTTTCACCTTTTAAGTTGCATTACTGAAATAAATGAACTTTTGCACGATATTCTAATTTTTCGAGTTTCAGCTGTATATGCATCACTGTTCTGGGCCTCTCCCTGGGACTGTGGCTGAGCTGTCATGGACAACTCACAGTCAAGTACTGAGGATCTGAAACCAGTAGGACAGACTCCTGATGACTTCAGCATCATGCAGTCAGTCACAGTGTTGCATTCAGATTCAGAGCCCCTTTTACCAGTCCCAGGTATCACTGCCCATTTAAAGTGTCGGCTTCTGCCAACGTAAAGGGGTTATCACTGAGATTTTATATATAAATACCATATGACGGAGCATAGAGTGCTGTAACTAATTCCAACCAATAAAATATTAGAATTTACATAGGTGTACTTGGTTTAATTAAAGGTGATAAAATGTACATTTGGATAGGATAGAGTAATAGATAGTAAGATAAAATACAACTGGACCCTGTGCCACACTTTTATTAAAGAAAATTCATACTCCACCTATATTACAGTCAGTACCCCAATGCTTAAAAAAATAGTAAAAGGAAGGCTGAAACATCTTCGGCATCTAGTACATTGTGGGTGTGTTAAATGCTTGGTTACCTGTTCTGGTCTGTACATCTATGTCCTGTAGTGATGTAGGAGTTGTAGCCAGGAATGTAGTAATCTAGAGAATGGAGCAAGAATGAAGGAGGAGACCAGGCTTCTGACATTCAGGGAAATGTCAGATGAAGAACATTTCTTAGCAGACGCAGGTCTGAAGACAGGGGAAACCAGCAGTGAGAGGGATAAACTTTAATCCTTTTCTTTGCAGGGCTACCTTTTTGATGTAAATTTTTAAAATGTGACAGTTACTTTACCCACAACAACTTTGATAAAAATAACGTTTCTTATTGCTGGAGGCTGCCATTTTGCTGAAGCCTAGAGCCACTGAACAACAGTAAATCATAAAGTGGAACTAAACCCATCGATTTATTTGTCTTCAGAAAACAGTTACATTTTTGGAATGCTGGGATTGCTAACTGTCAATTTTATTGCATTCTCAACAAAATCGATAAACCATCAAATGGTTGGTGCAATAACTGATCACATGTGCAGCAGCATGGTAGTTGCAGATCAAACAGAAGCAGCTTCCTTGGCTGTAAAGAATAGGAGGGTTTAATTCCACTTAAAGTTGTCAGCAGATCCTAAAAATAGAGAGCAGCTGAGCATGTGCAGAGCAGGGTGAGACGGTGTGTTACTGGATTTTAAACCGTCTAGGCACTTATTTTTAATGTTTTACAAAGCTGTACCTGTAAAAGGGGTCAGCCTGAAGTGATCTAGCAGGACTTAATTTTCTGACTAAAATTGCGCTTTAAATAACACATTTACTTATCTGTGTTCCAGAAATCAAAGTGTACCTTGAGTGCCTCCAACTGTAGCTAATCAGCCTGTTGATTCTAAATACTTTACCTGATCTGTTCTTTGTAAATTAGAATTCCAACATGTTTTCTACATAGGCATGCTATTTACATATTCTAGTAAATGTATTACGTGTATGCTATTAACACTATGTGCATGTGATGGTTTGCAGTGCTATCATTGGTCGCAGCAGAAAAGATTTTAAGAGGTACCTATTCAACTTTATCGCCGCCATGCCTGCCGTAAGTTTGGGTTTTTTCTCTTCCCCCAAAGTAATTTTTTGTAAGCAAACTGAGCTGTTAAAATAATTAAGGATTATGTTTGGTGCTGCTTTGCTCCAGGCTCTGACTATATTAATGATAGTCACAAGTTTTGCTTCTGTTCTTTGCAGAAGGATATCTTACTGATTGTTTTGGTACAGGAATGTTCCTGATTGCCAACATTCAGTTTTGTTTATAAAAGTGTTTTATTGTTTGGAAAATGGTATGGGCAATACATTTATTTCTTTAATTTTTTAATGTAAAACACTGTAGCTTTTTTAACATTATTTTTCTTGTTTATCAGATCTCATTAGTAAATAATTTTTTGAAATTTGGCCTCAATGAACTAAAGTTGTGTTTTCGGGAAAGACTAACTAAATACCTCTATGATGAATATCTCAAGTGAGTACTTTTTGTCTATATTGAGTTTTGACACTGTTTTGTTAGGCTGCAGTGGTGCATTTTTTAAGTGGTCATAGTCATTATATGATCAGATCCAAACAGTCATATTCATACTTGTGTCCTACAATTTTTATTATTGCTGTCATCCAAGAATGGTAGGCTTTGGTATAGTTCCTCAAGAAATGCAATTGCTTTCCCAACACAGAGGTCCCGTTGGGTTAAGCAGAGTAGACAACTTCACAAAAGTTGCATTTTGGCTAGTGAAGAATGGTAAAGGCTATCTAGTGAGCATGAAAGTATAAATGAAGCTATATGAGCATAAGAAATGCACTTCTAGCATCCTTCATCCCTTGTAGATGTTGGCCACCTAGGGGCTGATTTACGAAAACTGGAGTGCGCAAATCTGGTGCAGCCCTGCTGCACGAATCTGCTTCCAGGTTTTGCTTTTTTTTTTTTTTTGTCAAAGCTTAAAGTGGTTGTAAAGGCTGAAGGTTTTTTACCTTCATGCATTCTATGTCTGCAGCTGCTCCCTCAGCCCCCTCAATACTTACCTGAGCCTCATCGCAATCCAGCAATGTGAATGTCAGCCTCGGCTGTCCCAGGTCTCTACCTCCTCATTTGCTGAGACAGCGAGCGGGAACCATTGGCTATCAATGAGAGCCAGTCAGCCAATGAGAAGAGAGAGAGGGGGCAGGGTTGAGCCGTGTTCCGTGTGTGAATGGACACACGGAGCAGCGGGTGCCCCCATAGCACACTGCTTGCTGTGGGGACACCCGACAAACAGGAAGAGGCAGGAGAGCCTGCAGGGGACCTGAGAAGAGAGGAGGATCTAGGCTGTTCTGTTCAAAACCACTGCACACAAGTATAGACATGTTTGTTATTTGAAAAAAATAAATAAATAAATAAAATGAACCTTTAGAATCTCTTTTATTGAACACTCTGAATTTAGAAGCTGCTTGGCTACCATGCACAGCTGCACCAGATTTTGCACACTCCAGTTTTAGTAAATCAACCCCCTAATGTCTGTGGTTCAGTTTAGATGTAGAGGCACATTAGATTTTTTTTTACAGACCCCTGTGCTGCTAGAAATATGTAAGAGGCTAGTTTCCCAGCTGACATGCAGGCTTGTGTACTTTCACACCCCTATTTCTCTTCTCTCAGGTTTCTTTTCAGTCGCGGCCTAAAGACACTTCATAAACCAAAACTTCTAGGAGTTTCGATCTTTTGGTCCACCATTGCACTCAGTGGTTCCTTCTGCCAACCTCTGCTTCACTACAAAACACATTAGTAATAAAGGGGTTGGTGGTACTCCTGGAAGTATTGTTTTTGAACAATCTTTGGTCAGGCAATGTTTAGCGGGAGGGAGAGGTAAGCATACTGTATACTTTTCTTCTTTACATTTAACCAGGGGCGGACTGACCATTCGAGCACTCGGGCACTGCCCGGGGTCAGTAGGGGGCCCCATGAGATGCCCCTGGTACCTTTCATTGGCTTTTTTAGGTGTGGGCGAGGACACAGGGGCCCCATGATCTCCTATTGCCCAGGGACCCCATGAGTTGTCAGTCCTCCCCTGCAACTAACCTTTTTCTTTAGTCACTTAGGGTAATTTGTGATGTGGCAAATTACCTGTGCAAGGAAACCTTAGAGAAATGCTGAATGGCATTTGCAGTTTGCTTCAGGTGCTTTTAGTTCATGTAAGGCTGAATAGGTTCTACTTTTTGATCTTAAATAGCATTAGGTGCGGGCCTCAGATTGGTGGCTTCTATCAGAGATTTCCCACCTGTGAATATTGCTTCATAACAGGCTCCCATGTTTTAATAATAAAACCTTTCATTTGCATGGCTTTGTATGTTGTTTTTTTTTTTTTTTTTTATGGATTTACAAAATCTATCTGTTAGTGTCTGTAAAGCTATGACATAATTATGATTTGACTTGTATGAAACCAGTACAGGATTTTCATTTGCTGTGCAGTTGTTTTTTATTATCTGTCACTCTTTTCTGTTTTAGATCATTTACCTATTACAAGATGGGAAACCTGGACAACCGCATAGCAAATGCTGATCAGCTGCTTACACAAGATGTTGAAAAGTTCTGCAACAGTGTAGTGGATTTGTATTCCAATCTAAGCAAGGTGGCTTTATCCTTTTTGTTTTCTTTTGAGATTTTGTTCACATCCAAAAACCTATTTTTTCTTTTCAGTAATTTAGCCTGATTAAGACCCAGGAAACGTTTGCTTTCTTCAGACCATGCTTTGATGCTAGTAATGGTCAGTTGGTTTTCAGTGCTCTCCACAGTGTGGAATGTGTACTGCTGCTTATATGATATGTTTATGATACAAAATTGTGAAGAATATACACACTTCATGGCCAGGTACTAATGTAGTACGTTAAACAAAATGAAACAAAGGGCGCAAACACCTAGTGCGTTATCCACAGCACTTTATATATAAACTAACAAAAAAAATAACAGCATTGTAAGTAACCCAGGTACCAAAAGGTTTGGCAGTCAATGGAACTCCTCTGGTTCAAGTGGATGTCATAGTACTAGCTGATGCATAAACTAGTATGAACTTCCCCTTTATGTATAGGGATCTAATCACTAGTCCCGCCCACTAAAAAAGTCTCCTATCCTAAGAGGGCCACATCATCTTTATTATCCAATCCAGCCTCTGCAGTGCCAATTTCTGTCTGAAGACTTTGTTCAGCTTCTTTGGAAGTTCTTAGTTCTATGGCGTCAAGTTGCTACTTATTTATACTAATGTAGTACACAATATAGCTCAATGTAACTTTGAGCAGTGTGCGTCGTGCAGTGTTTGCTAGAATGAATTGTACATAAACATAGTAAAGGTTATGCTTGATATATGTTTGGGAAACCTTGTGTATTATAATTACCATTGTTGAGAGGGTAAGATGGGTGCTAAACTGAATAACTATGGAAGCTGGTCACTTGTATAACAGGAAATCTACAAGACATGGAGCAGATGTGCAGGTGCCCATTATAGAGCTTGCTACATGTTTGTGCACATAGGACTGCTTTAACCGCTTGCCTACAGGGCACTTATACCCCCTTCCTGCCCAGGCCAATTTCCAGCTTTCAGCGCTGTCACACTTTGAATGACAATTGCGCGGTCATGCAACACTGTACCTATATGAAAGTTTTATCATTTTTTTGTGACAGAGCTTTCTTTTGGTGGTATTTAATCACCTCTGGGTTTTTTATTTTTTCTTAAACCAAAAACCGCTGAACATTTTGAAAAAAAAAGTTTTTTTCTTAGTTTTTGTTGTAAAATTTTGTAAATAAGTGATTTTTCTCCTTCGCTGATGTGCGATAATGAGGCTGCAGTAGTGGGCACTGATAGGCTCCACTGATAGGTGGCACTGATGAGGAGGCACTGGTAGGTGGCACTGATGGGCATTGACAGGCATCACTGATGGGCACTGATAGGCGGCACTGACTGGCACTGATAGGCGGCACTGATAGGTGGCACTGACTGGCACTGATGGGTGACACTGAAAGGCAGCTCAGATGGGTACTGATATGTGGCATTGATGTGCACTGGTAGGCACTGATATGTGGCATTGGTGTGGCACTGATGGGCACTGGCATGTGGCACTGTTCAGCACTGACAGCTGGCACTGATGGACACTGACAGGTGGCACTTCTGGGGCCACACTGATCATTAGGGCACACTGATCATCAGTGCCCTGATAATCATTGTACATGTCCCCTCCGCGGAATGCCGATTACCGTCTCTCCACTCCTCTCAAGCTGTCAGCGTGACAGCTCGTGAGGAGAGAAATGCCGATAACCGGCATTTCCCTGTTTACATGTGATCAGCTGTGATTGGACACAGCTGATCACATGACCGAGCCGACCTCTTCGGCTCTTTCCGTATGATCAGTGATCCGCTGTCACCGAGGGACACAGCACATCGCCGCGCATCTCCCAGAACGAGAAAACCACCTTGCGCCCGTCATTGGACTATATGGCGGGCGGGAGGTGGTTAAAGTATAACAAAACTATAACTATAAAATTAAACATTTATACTTTCAGCACTTCTGTAACAAATAAGAGAAGTCCTACTTTAACCAATACCGTTTACAGCCTTCTGGCTCTGAGTACATCCAGTTATGCTCTAAAACGTTTTCTTCGGTCAGAAAGGTTGTTTGTTCAACTTCATATAGTGTGGATGGTCCTGTCTTTAACCACTTGCCTTCCAGAGGAGCTACCCCTCTTCCTGACCAGGCCATCTTTTGCGATACGTGGCTGCGTTACTTTAACTGACAATTGCGCCCGCATGCAACGCTGCACTCAAATGAAATTTACGTCCTTTTTTTCCCCACAAATAGAACTTTCTTTCGGTGATATTTGATCACCTCTGCGTTTTTTATTTTAATATAAAAAAGAAAAAGACCGCCAATTTTGAGAAGAAAAAAATATATTTTTGTCTTTTTGCTATTAAACATGTCCAGTAAAAAAATTTTAAAGATCAAATTGCGTTATAAATTTAGGCCAAAATGTATTCTGCTACATGTCTTTGCTAAAAAAAAAAAAAAAAATCCCAATACGTGTAAATTAATTGGTTTACGTAAAAAGTTATAGTGTCTACAAATGGCGGTATGTATACTGGAATTTTAATTTTTAAATTTTTTTTTTTATACTAGTAATGGCGGCGATCAGCGACTTATAGTGGGACTGCAGCGGGTATTTTGACACTGGGGGGGGGGACTGACAAACTGTCACTGACATCCCCAGTGACACCAATACAGTGATCAGTGCTAATAAAAAGCACTGACACTGTACTAATGATACTGAGCAGGAAGGGGTTAACATTTGGGGCGATCAAAGGGTTAACTGTGGTGCTGTTTCACTGTGTGCTTGTGTGTTTGCTTTCCACTGTAAGTACGCTGCTTTGTATGGCTCTGATATGCAGAGCCATACAAAGCAGTGTGCATGTGCTGGCAGGGGAGAGGTCTGTATTGTTTACATACAGGTTTCTTCCCCGTCTGTGATACTCTGTGATCGCCGGGTGTCGGTGGAGAATCACCGGCCAGGACACGGTGATTGACAGCCAAGGCCACCAATGGCGGCGCGGGTAGGGCTCATGCACAGCTCACGTGCGCCCCCTACCCAGAGATGTTAATTCACGTATATATGTGATTTTGCGCACCCCTGCCACCCTGTAGCAGTATTTCTGCTATAGGGCGGAAGGGAAGCGGTTAAACAGCTGCCTATGTTTTTAACCAGGAACAACTGGTCTGCAGCAAAAAGATTTGTGCACACACATATGGCCATACCTTGCTGCCAGAAAAAGGATTTGACAAGTTATATAGACACGCCATCATATTGGCTTTTCATAGTCCGTAATCATTAGTACACATTAATCATTCAGTAAACATGTTAACTGCAAAAGATAGCAATATGATGGTCATGTGACAAATCACACAAAGTATAACTGCTTTTTCAATTGACATTATGCAGTGTGATCTGTCAGTGGTTCTAATCTGTGTTCTCTGGCCTAGATCTTTTCATATTGTTTACAGCCTCCTCTCGGCATCTGCTTATGGCCTGTTAATGTCAGCTGCATTTTATCGCTTTTTTTTTTTTTGTTTCTAATAACTTTAACTGTTCTTTAACTGCAGACTGTCAGCTTTAATTTGAGGGTATTTACATCCAAGTCAGGTGAACCGTGTAGGAATTACAACAGTTTGCATATGTGCCTCCCACTTGTTAAGGGATCAAAAGTAATGGGACAGAATAATAATCATAAATCAAACTTTCACTTTTTAATACTTGGTTGCAAATCCTTTGCAGTCAATTACAGCCTGAAGTCTGGAACGCATAGACATCACCAGGCGCTGGGTTTCATCCCTGGTGATACTCTGCCAGGCCTCTACTGCAACTGTCTTCAGTTCCTGCTTGTTCTTGGGGCATTTTCCCTTCAGTTTTGTCTTCAGCAAGTGAAATGCATGCTCGATCGGATTCAGGTCAGGTGATTGACTTGGCCATTGCATAACATTCCACTTCTTTCTCTTAAAAAACTCTTTGGTTGCTTTTGCAGTATGCTTTGGGTCATTGTCCATCTGCACTGTGAAGCGGCGTCCAATGAGTTCTGAAGCATTTGGCTGAATATGAGCAGATAATATTGCCCAAAACACTTCAGAATTCATCCTGCTGCTTTTGTCAGCAGTCACATCATCAATAAATACAAGAGAACCAGTTCCATTGGCAGCCATACATGCCCACGCCATGACACTACCACCATGCTTCACTGATGAGGTGGTATGCTTAGGATCATGAGCAGTTCCTTTCCTTCTCCATACTCTTCTCTTCCCATCACTCTGGTACAAGTTGATCTTGGTCTCATCTGCCCATAGGATGTTGTTCCAGAACTGTGAAGGCTTTTTTAGATGTTGTTTGGCAAACTCTTATCTGGCCTTCCTGTTTTTGAGGCTCACCAATGGTTTACATCTTGTGGTGAACCCTCTGTATTCCCTCTGGTGAAGTCTTCTCTTGATTGTTGACTTTGACACACATACACCTACATCCTGGAGAGTGTTCTTGATCTGGCCAACTGTTGTGAAGGGTGTTTTCTTCACCAGGGAAAGAATTCTTCGGTCATCCACCACAGTTGTTTTCCATGGTCTTCCGGGTCTTTTGGTGTTGCTGAGCTCACCAGTGCGTTCCTTCTTTTTAAGAATGTTCCAAACAGTTGTTTTGGCCACGCCTAATGTTTTTGCTCTCTCTCTGATGGGTTTGTTTTTTTCAGCGTAATGATGGCTTGCTTCACTGATAGTGACAGCTCTTTGGATCTGATCTTGAGAGTTGACAGCAACAGATTCCAAATGAAAATAGCACACTTGAAATTAACTCTGGACCTTTTATCTGCTCATTGTAATTGGGATAATGAGGGAATAACACACACCTGGCCATGGAACAGCTGAGAAGCCAATTGTTCCATTACTTTTGGTCCCTTAACAAGTGGGAGGCACATATGCAAACTGTTGTAATTCCTACACCGTTCACCTGATTTAGATGTAAATACCCTCAAATTAAAGCTGACAGTCTGCAGTTAAAGCACATCTTGATCGTTTCATTTCAAATCAATTGTGGTGGTGTATAGAGCCAAAAATGTTAGAATTGTGTCTATGTCCCAATATTTATGGACCTGACTGTATGAAGCATTATTCTGTAAATTAAAAAGCACTATTTCACAGTATCCAAATGGAAATGGTTTTCATAAAAGTAAACTGAAAGCGAATAGATTGATAATGAGTTATGACACTTTGCCTATTGTTATTGCTTGTTGTGCTGCTTTACTTAACCACCTCCCGTCAGGTTGTTGTATATAAATGGCCGGATGGTGGCAGTGCAGGGTCGGGTGGCCTTTTATAAACTGCCTCCCCACCCCCTGCTTGTGCACGCTCCCTGGGAGAATGCAACCCTGCGATCTGGTGCCCGTTGTGTCCTCCGGACACAGTGGAACACCGATCGGCGTGTGGGGCCTCTCTGTGAGGTCCCGATCATGTGATCACTGATTGGCCAATCAGTGATCATATGCAGAATAGTTACTTCTGACATCATTGCTTACTACGTGTGAAATCTGTGAATGATCACAGAGGTCACATGGTACAAGGCTATTCACAATAGCCTTGTACCATGTGACAAGCTGTGACCAATCACAGCTCACACAGTAGTTCTCAGTGGCTGCAAGAATGCAGCCAGAGAGAAGGAGAACTGATTGCTTTTACAGCCTTTATGGCTGTAAAAGCAATCAGTGTAAAAAAAAAAAAAAAAAAATCTTCATCACCCCCCACAAGTAGTACAGTGTCACCGTGGTGACACTGTACTGCTAGGGTGACAGTTTTGGTTAAACTAATTTGGGGTTTTTTTTGTTTTGTTTTTTTTACTAAAAAGAGAACGGAATACATTTTGATCAAGATTTATGATGAAATATTATTTATTTGAAAAATTTTAGACACTTTTTAAATACCACGAAAATAAAGCTTTATCTGTCTCAAAAAAATGCTAAAAAATTCATATGGGTACAGTGTTGCATGACCGCGCAATTGTCATTCAAAGTGTGATGACGCTGAAAGCTGAAAATTGGCCTGGACAGGAAGGGGGTAAAAGTGTCCGGACTTGAAGTGGTTAAAGCAGTAGTAATGTATTCTTCCTAATAGCAGAAAATGGCCCCCCTGCAGTAAAATGTACTAATATGCACTGCATACTAGTGCAGTATGACTGACTTACCTACAAACGGAGCTCTCCAGTGCTGAGCTGATATGGCTCTCCCTAGTCCTTGGCGGCTTCCATTTTTTTCTTCATCAGCTTCCTTACATGATTTGGCCATGCCTGCGCATTAGTGCTCTGCAGACTGCTATGGGGCTGGTTATCAGGCTGGAGACATTCCGAGATTGTCCCATAGCAGTCTGCAGGGCTGTAATGCATAGGTGCAGCCAGTACAATGAAGACTTGTAGTGCTGAATGTATACAAACAGCAGAACTATATCTGTGGGATCAAGGTATGCATCTGTAAAGTTGAGGAGTGGGTTAGGTTAGATCATGTTAGCAGGAGGGGCCAAAGAGGATGAATGCTCTTTGTATCGCTCCTTCAAGTGCAGATTTAGGGGAAAAAACTAGGATAGGATAGGCAGCCTGCATCCTGCTGAGAGCATTAAAGTATTATTTATAACAGAGCTGCTTCTTGTGCCCAGCTCATTCACAGCTGAATGCAGCCATTACATACCGTCTGACATTTCCTAGGAGTCCTATCTTACAGACTTTTTGTACATCATTAAGAAAATGCAAGCGAGCGCTCATAAAACCAGCAGCTAGAACATTCAAAGGAATCACAATGACCTCTCAAGACAAACTGTAAGATATAGTGTAGCGCTAAAAAATGAATAAATAATCATATAGTTCAATAAATGTTCATAAAATCTTGTGCATAATCATGAAGAGCTTCCTCTTTTGAAATACACTGATGCCAAAAAATCATATAGCAGAAATGCGCACTCACCGACCGTGCATTAAAAATGCGCATATAAATGAACATCAACCCGAATGGCTGGCAGCAGGTGGTACATCCCTCGGGGGTAAAGCATCAGCCTTGGGTGAAGTAATACACAGCAGGGCTCAGAAATCTCCTCAAGAGCGAGTGGACAACCTAGATCAATGGCTTCCCTCCTCTGGATGATGGATGAACTGACAGACTGCTGTTGTGGTTCTGAAACCCTCAATAGAGGGTCTGTGTCCCACAGACCACAGAATGTCAGGGTGCCGTGATGTGGCTCACTACATGACCGCATTCTGACAGATCATTTTACTGAGAATGGTATCTGCTTAGTACAGAGGTTTGGGCTTATTGGGACACAGACCCTCTATTGAGGGTTTCAGATCCACAACAGCAGTCTGTCAGTTCATCCATCATCCATGAGCCCTGCTGTGTATTACTTCACCCAAGGCTGATGCTTTACCCCCGAGGGATGTACCACCTGCTGCCAGCCATTTGGGTTGATGGTCACTTATATGAGCATTTTTAATGCGCGGTCGGTGAGTGCGCATTTCTGCTATATGATTTTTTGGCATCCGTGTATTTCAAAAGAGGAAGCTCTTCATGATTATGCACAAGATTTTATGAACATTTATTGAACTATATGATTATTCATTTTTTAGCGCTGCACTATATCTTACACTTTTTGTACATCGTGTCCACCCGCTCGCTGGTGTGCAGGAAGATGTGTAAAAGACTGGTCCTTTAAAATCTTAATAGCGGGAACATTGCTTCCAGTTTTACTAGGTATTTCCTTTTAAGCTGTGCATAATACCAAAGAAAAGTCAACTGCCAGATGAAATGCTTGGAGACCGATAAGTGATTAGATATTGTCATTTTGAGCATTATACATTTAATATATGTGCTTGCTTGTAAGGGCAATAATGCACTCCTTATTATGTAAGTCATCTAATAGTTTAACATTTATTTATAGCCATAGGCTTATTTTTCATGTTGGCTCTTTATGCCGTTGATTTTACTTGTAAATAGAAACCCAGTGCACCTAATAATGGCCCAATAAAAACAAGTGATGCAACTTGAGCATTGCATACAAACATCCTCTAACTATGGTGCCGTGTTTCTATATTATCATTATCAGTTACTACATGAGACTTTCCCTATTTCTACATAGAACAGGAAATGGTCTTTCAATTTGTGCATGCCATTGCTTTGTAGAGGGGAAAAATACACTTGAATATAGAAACACAGACGAGAGCGCCCTGGATTCTGCGGGTAAAAACACGAAAATGATAAAATTGTACTTAAAGTGGCTTGTTTAGAGTGTACTGGGTAAAACTCCCTCCAACATAACACCAGGACTTAAAAATTAATATTACAAGGACTCAATACAAATACTAAGAACACTCTTGATGGGTAGCCTTCACTGGTTTTGTTTACATGCTCTGGTCCTACCACACTGCATAGCTCAGTTGAGTGCCATTTCTCTTTTCTTTTGCAATGTAGACTTTTATTTCATTTTCAGCAGAAGTAACATTACATAGTCATTTGCCAAATGTTACAGGATATCATATCACAGCAATAATAAAGGGTCCTCAGTGAGCAAAAACATTAGAGCAGGAGTCCATAACGGGCCCTTTACACATAGTCAGTACATAAAGCATGCCGCTTCTGTCCTGGTGTTTAATTGGAGGGAGGGAGTTTTATCTGTGATATGCTTTGAACAAGTCACTTTATTATAAGTA
Source organism: Staurois parvus (assembly GCF_062004578.1). Classification (NCBI taxonomy): domain Eukaryota; kingdom Metazoa; phylum Chordata; class Amphibia; order Anura; family Ranidae; genus Staurois; species Staurois parvus. Next base: position 8,554,770 of record NW_028317979.1, on the reverse strand, counting down.
CAATTTTTGTCATTTTCATTTATGAAAAGATGTTTTTATCAGCACAAACCAGTGCGCTCTTTCTGTGTTTTATTTTGCATGCTTCTATGACCTCTGGATATATACAGCACTTGCAAGGATTAGTGGATTTCCCTTGATACCAGTGAAGCTTGATATATTTGAAGACTTATCAATAATACAGACGTTTTTAGCATTTTGGGGATATGAAGTTCAACAGATGGATACCTGTCTTTCCATGGCCAACCTAACAGTTTCGTTCATTAAAGAACTATAGGCAAAACTTTTTTTTTTTTCATTTTGGATACAGGAAGGGGGGGGGGTTATAACCCCTGTCAGATTTTTTTTTTTTTCTTCCATCTGTGACCCGTTTCTGAGATTTCTTTCACTTCCTGTCCGATAGACAAATAGGAAGTGAGAGGAAATCCCTGCAAATTAAGGGAATTCCTTGGGGACACCATGTCACCAGAACTAGTGTCCCCATTGGAAGATTTATTCTCTCTTCTATTTCTGGGGACAACTCAAAATTTGGGATTTTCTTTACCTTGACTTTCAATGGTAATCATAAACAGGGCAAATAGGGTGAAGCTCCTTATCGGAGGCACAAACAGCAATAGAAACTGACAGGTGTTCTAATCCCCCTCCAGTTTTCAAACTAAAAAAAAGGTTTTGCCTTTAGTTATACTTTATTTGTGGTTCTGTAAGGAAGTGTGAGCGGTTATATGTGATTATTTATTCTAAACTCTGCATTACCTAAGCATAATGTTTTAAAGTGAGCATGCTTTGCCATTTCCTTTCTATAAAAGGGAAAGGTATGCTAATGTACTGCACAAGTATCCATCCATTAGATATTTTCATGTGTGTTTTGTGAAATTTTTTAGATAAATATGTTCTTTAACTGACATCTTTAAATTATGTATAAGTTGTGTATAAGTATTCAGTTTTGTTTATTTCTTTATTGTAGCCATTTTTGGACATCGTCCTGTATATTTTCAAGTTGACAAGTGCAATTGGAGCTCAGGTAATGTGACTCAGGCAAGGACTATCATAATTATGTTTTTTTTTTTACATGCAATTACCATTTTAATGATGCTATCATAATAAGTTAGTGGTGCTGTGCTCCCTCAGGGTCCAGCAAGCATGATGGCTTATCTGCTTGTCTCAGGACTTTTCCTTACACGCCTCAGGAGGCCGATTGGTAAAATGACGATTACCGAGCAGAGGTACGAAGGTGAATACAGATATGTCAACTCAAGGCTCATTACCAACAGGTAATCCAATCTGCTGTCTGCTGCTTGGCAACGTTTTCAACTCATTATGTTTAATAGGCTAGCAGTTTGCTCCATGTGCCACAAAATATTTCTGCTTAATTGAACTTTATTGCCCATGAAGGATCTTATACTGCTGGTCAGAGGAAAACGGAGTGGAGTGGGGGTGTAAAAGGAAGGCAAGTAGGGTTTCCCTTACTTTTACTTCCCCCTTTAAAGTTTCAGCCTGCAACGGGCTTTCTGGGAAAAGTAATCGAAGGGGCTGCCTCTGCCCACCACCAAAGAGGAGCCCAGGACCACTGCAGACTCTAGGGCCAGCTTCTAACAGGACAGGGGGGAACATCCGTTCTCCATCCTCTCTGTGACAAAAGAAGCCAGAAGCAACGAGAATCTTGTCACTTTGGTTTTGGCTGTGTGTTACTGGGTGTTATCGGCCAGCATAGCAGCCAGTCAAACCAATCTTGGTTTGATTCACTGCTTTGTAGGGCATAGGAGGAATTGGGGTCTAATAGACCCCAGATCTCTCATTGAAGAGTACCTGTCACTGCCCCAGCTGTCACAAGCGATGTTGTTCATGGACATTAAGGGTATACTCACACTGGTACTCTAAAAAGGTCCCAGGCACAGCTCAACTCCAAGGTTTGTTTGTGTAGTGTGAGTGCTTCAAACTGTGCCCAGGACCACTTGGAAAGGTTCAGTTAACCTGGTCCTAAATGTTCAGCAAAGACTGTATCTGTGTGGCATATATTTCTTTTTGGAACTTATGTTGATTAACTATTCAATTGTTTAGGGCTGAAACTGATCCTGCCCACAATGCAGAACATTTCATAGTAAGACATATCAAATGGCACAATCGGTTTAACTAAATTATCTGTGATAAACTACATTTGAGCTGTAAGAGAATACACCATTGGAAAGGGTAAAATTGGAAACAATTTTTGCAACAGCTGCATGAAATTATCTCAGACATCCACATTCTCTTTCTTTGTGACTGCAAGAGTAGCACAGAGGGGCAGCACAGTGGCTAAATGGTTAGCACTTTTGCCTGGCAGTACTAGGGTCGTTGGTTCGAATCCCAGCCACGGCACCACCTGCCTGGAGTTTGCATGTTCTCCCTGTGCCTGCGTGGGTTTCCTTTCCCACACTCCAAACACATGCTGGTAGGTTAATTGGTTCCTGTTTAAAATGTCCCTAGTATGTGTATGTATAAATGTGAGTTAGGGACCTTAGACTGTACGCCCCTTGAGGGTTAGGGACTGATGTGAATGTACAATATATATGTAAAGTGCTGCGTAAATTGACAGCGCTATATAAGTACCTGAAATAAATAAATAAGAGTGACAATGAGGTAATAAGTCCCATGCACAATTACCACTGTGCTGTAAAGATGGTGTTCCTAGAGATATTTAGTTAATGTGTTTTTTTTCATTTACTTTGTGCTTTGTAGCAATGGTCATTGCCAAGTCACAAGTAGAAATAAAAGTGGATCCTTCTATTGTAAATGCTTTTTTTTTTTTTCCCATTTTAGTGAAGAAATTGCCTTCTACAATGGAAACAAAAGGGAAAAATTGACCATTCACTCTGCTTTTAACAAACTGGTAAGAGACACTTTTAGATATGCCCTGAATATATTTTGCATATCAGAATTGGAGCAGTAGTTGATCATTTTGACATACTCATTATATGGTAAACCGTAATAGTCTGTTTAAGGCTCTGGTGCCTATAAAACAATGATTGAGACACTGTAGAACACTTCTAGTGTACTGAAGGTTTTTTGTTGGGTTTAAAGTGGACCTGAAATCAGAAACCCATTTAGTCCTCCTGACCCCCCCCCCCCCGCTGCCTGCTGTTGAAAAAATAAAACAATAGGAAACAACTAAACATATCTGTGCTGAATACTTACCTACCACCAAGTGCACTCACTCCCTGGGTTAGTAGTCCAGTAGTTAACCCCTATCCTTACTGTTATGCCTCAGCCTGAGTTGGAAATCTGGGATGCAGAGGCATTTACTGGATTTCATTGCAATCAGTGCCTCTGTCTCATTTCCATTCCCTCCATTGTTTAGATTAGGTCATACATAACAGGGAATCATTGGTGTGTTAAGATTCAGAAGGAGAAAGCCCATGGTGATGTGTAGTTATTAGTCAACTCTATTAGTAATCTTCCATGACAGTAGGCAGTGTGGGGACAAGCAACCCATACAGCATCTGATCTTGCAGTTAAAATTGGCTTGTGTTTTGTGTGACAGGCTAGAAGAAGTTGCTCATATAATACATCTTCGGACTAAAAGATATGGACAATTGGACAAAGAACACAAGTGAAACATAAGAAACGAAAAGCCAGTTCTGATTAAGTACTCAAGCCATACAAATCCTTTTTAGCACATTCATGTTTTATAAATTATCCTTAACATGGACACCTCCTAAGCCCAAGCTTTCCCTGTTTTTTTCCAGTGTATATAGTAGTATAGCTACCAAGGACCAACATATGTGTGGCACTGTATGGTTCACGTTATCTTTCCTAAGAATGGATTCCCCAGCAGGGAAATGCAGTGATACTATACAGTGGATATAAAAAGTCTACACACCCCTGTTAAAATGTCAGGTTTCTGTGATGTAAAAAAATGAGAAAAAGATAAATAATTTCAGAACTTGTTCCACCTTTAATGTGAACTAAAAACTGTACAACTCCATTGAAAAACAAACTGAAATTTTTTAGGGGGGGGGAGTAAACATTAACTAAAATAATGTGGTTGCATAAGTGTGCACACCCTCTTATAACTGGAGATGTAGCTGTGTTCAGAATTAAGCAATCACATTCCAAATCATGTTAAATAGAAGTCAGTACACACCTGCCATCGTATAAAGTGCCTCTCATTAACCCCAAATAAAGTTCAGCTGTTCTAGTAGGTCTTTCCTGACATTTTCTTAGTCGCATCCTACAACAAAAGCCATGGTCCGCAGAGAGCTTCCATAGCATCAGAGGGATCTCATTGTTTGGAGAAGGGTACAAAAGAATTTCCAAGGCATTATAAATACCATGGAACACAGTGAAGACAGTCATCAAGTGGAGAAAATATGGCACAAGAATGACATTACCAAGAACTGGACATCCCTCCAAAATAGATGAAAAGACGAGAAGAAAACTGGTGTGGGAGGCTGTCAAGAGGCCTACAGCAACATTAAATGAGCTGCAGGAATATCTGGCAAGTATTAGTTGTGTGGTACATGTGACAACAATCTCCCGTATTCATCATATGTCTGGACTGTGGGATAGAGTGGCAAGACGGAAGCCTTTTCTTATGAAGAAAAACATTCAAGCCCGGCTAAATTTTGCAAAAACACACCTACAGTCTCCTAAAAGCATGTGGGAAAATGTGTTATGGTTTGATGAAACCAAGGTTGAACTTTTTGTCCATAATTCCAAAAGAGATGTTTGGTGCAAAAACAACACTGCACATCACCAAAAGAACACCATACGCACAGTGAAGCATGGTGGTGGCAGCATCGTGCTTTGGGGCTGTTTTTCTTCAGCTGGAACTGCGGTCTTAGTCAAGGTAGAGGGAATTATGAACAGTTCTAAATACCAGTCAATATTGGCACACAATCTTTAGGCTTCTGCTAGAAAGCTGAACATCTTTTAGCATGACAGCGATGCAAATCAACAAAGGAATGGCTTCACCAGAAGAAGATTAACGTTTTGGAATGGCCCAGCCAAAGCCCAGACCTGAATCCAATCGAAAATCTGTGGGATGATCTGAAGAGGGTTGTGCACAGGAGATGCCCTCACAAGCTGACAGATTTGGAGTGGGCAAATATTGCCAAGTCAAGATGTGCCATGCTGATAAACTCATACCCAAAAAGACTGAGTGCTGGAATAAAATCAAAAAGGTGCTTCAACAAAGTATTCGTTTAAGGGTGTGCACACTTATGCAACCATATTATTTTAGTTTTTTATTTTTACTTCCCTCCACCTAAAAGATTTCTGTTTGTTGTTCAACTGAGTTGTACAGTTTATAGGTTACATTAAAGGTGGAAAAAGTTCTGAAATTATTTATATTTTTTACTTGACAGAAACCTGACATTTTAAAAGGGGTGTGTAGACTTTTTATATCCACTGTACATGCTCTATTCTCAGCTGTCTTATATGCTTCTGTGCAAAAATAATGTTATGTCTTGGTATATGGTCATCTTTTTCTTTCTATCTATGTCTTCATTAAGAAGATTCACTCTCTCTGTTCCATTTGAGTGGTCACTAGGATACAAATGGAGGGGAAATGAGGACATTCACACTCCCTATTCTGATTGGACATTCGTTCTGATGACCCTGGTGACTGCCAGGGATTTCCCTCACTTTGGAGGGATTTCCTCCCACTTCCTGTTTTTGGCTATGCGACACAAAGTTAGAGTGATACTAAACCCAGGACTCTGCATTCACTATGCTTGGTCTCCCACAGTACACACAACATGGAAATGCAATTATTTTAGTAAATATAAACTGCTAAATACCTTTTCTCATCAGCAGTTAGAGCAGTCTCATGACTTCAGTAGTGCACTGGTTAAAGCTTGTAGAAGTTTTCTTTCTGCTCTAGGAGGATGTGAAACCTCTGACCCTCTGTCTGGACAGTGCTGATTTGGCCCTGTGCTGATCGCGTGCACCCTCCCAAGAGGGAAAAAAAAAACCTCTCTAGCAATACACACCAAACTGAGCATGTGCCAAGTTACCATGGGTTCAGTTTGTATCAGGTGGTCATTTCAACAAGCGGAGGGGCACAAAAAGGATGAAACAGCCTTTTTACACAATGCAGAGGATTAACCCCTTAGGTTCCACAGTGAGTATAACAAGCATGCTTTACTGCACATACAGACTGATTTTATTGTTGTGGGTTTAGTAACACTTTAAGGCAAAAATGGGACACAAATGGCAAAAAAAACCCCCAAAAAACCAAACCATTTGACAGGGATTATAAATCCCTCCCTTGCTCGATAAAAAAAATGGAAAAAAGTGCCTGCAGTTCTGTTTTGATAAGTTGCTAGTGATAAGAGTTCTAAAATTTTACAGGTTTCAGTAAATGTATAATAAGTTTACTCATTATTTTTTTTTTTCTGCTATTCCAGGTGGAGCACTTACATACTTTCATTTTGTTCCGATTTTCCATGGGCTTTGTAGACAGCATTATTGCCAAGTGTAAGTCATCTATATGAGATTTTCGGGTACTGAATAGAATATGAAATTACTCTGGTTTTTACTAATGAAACTTTGATACACCTGGATCACAGTGATCAAGTGGGTAAAAATGTAATGTCATTTTCTGTCAGCATACTATATATTGTGTAGAATCTGTGATTCAAGTTAGCAGTAAATTTATCCAGATTCAGTTTTTTCCAGATCTAAAATTCTTTTTTTTTTCCTGAAGTTTATAAAATTCACTATGTATATACTTCATCATTTAAATCAATATTTAGTTTGAATGAAGAATGTATATTGAGAGTTAATTGTAATTTTTCTTGTAACTACTCTTTTATATTCCTACTAATTGCAGATCTTGCTACAGTGGTTGGTTATTTAGTTGTCAGCCGTCCGTTCCTTACACCAAATCACCCTCGTCATTTGAGCAGTAGTCATGCAGAGCTTTTGGAGGTGAGACTGTCTCCTGTAACTGACATGTCACTACCAGTTTAAAATACCCAGCCCTAATAGTTCTTCCATCTTTGACAGGACTACTACCAGAGTGGAAGGATGCTGCTGAGGATGTCTCAGGCCCTTGGCCGGATTGTGCTAGCTGGACGTGAAATGACCAGATTAGCTGGGTGAGATGGCTTTAAATGTCATTTAAAAGGGAATTCCAGCTTGTGCCATATTGGTTTGTAGTCAAAGCAAAATTAGTTGTCAGAATGAGGGAAAATGGCATACGAGGACATAGACAGTAGACATTTGCTAAATTGTCTATGCGGAAATCAGTGAAATACACTGTGTGCACAATTATTAGGCAAGTTGTATTTTTGGGGATTAATGTCAATATTGAACAGCCACAGTGCTTTTAGTCAATCCAAAATGTTACTAACCTCTTCTCTACCGCGCTATAACCGAAAGACAGCTACAGCGCGGTTGTCTACTTCTGGGACGACGTCCCTGGATGTCATTCCAGGGTGCGCACCCAGCGCCGCCGATGATCGCTGTGTCCTAAGGACACAGCTGATCACGTGATACGGTAAATGGCCAATCACAGCGGCCTTTTACCATGTGATCAGCTGTTCCCAATGACACAGCAGATCGCCAGGTAAATACAGGTGCCTGTCACAGCATGAGGAAAGAATTGTGGGAAAAAAATTTCAACAATCCTTTGGAAAATGACAAAAATTTATTTTTTTTTTCCACAAAAATGTCATATTAACTAGTTTTTTTCTCACATACGGTATAGGCATACTTGCAATTGCACCCCAAAATACATCCTGCTACTCCTAAGTATGGCGATACCACATGTGTGAGACCCTTCAAAGCCTAGCCACATAGAGAGGCGCAACATCCAAACAGCACCTTCAGGCATTCTAGGGGCAAAAATTACACATCTAATTTCCTGACAACCTATCACATTTTTGAAGGCCCTAAAGCACCAGGACAATGGTATTTGCCACAAAATGACCCCATTTTGGAAAACACACCCCAATGTATGTTCTATGAGGCATAATGAGTCTTTTGCACATGTCATTTGTTTCCACAAGTTTTTGGGAAATGTGTAAAGAAAATTTTAAAAAAAATTTTTTTTCACGGAAACTTATCAATTTCTAAGATCTTTCTAACACACAGCATGTACATACCAAGAATACATCCTAAAATGCATTCTGCTACTCCTCCTGAGTATGGCGATACATGTACCCTGTGGCTCTGTCGTGTAACTTGTAGAGTTTAAGCCCATATCAGGCCCTTTTAGTAGGGATGAACTGCTGATGCCCAGCGTTGCAGTGAAGTGGATAACCAACTCATCCACACAGATGTTTTTTTCTGGGATACATAATTGGTAGAATTTCTCACTGAAAAATTTAGAAGTGGCTGAATTTAAAAAGTTTACCATATTCTGGGAGGGCACTGGGTGTTATCATTAACCGCTTGCCGCCCTGCCACTGTGTATATACGTGTGCAGGGCGGCAGTGGAGCGCAAAACCACGTTTAAAAACGGGTTCCGCACTCCCGACACTTTCGGCGGCAGGGGGCGCGCTCCCGCCGACCCGCGGGTGACACTATTTGATCCAGGAGGGATCAATCATTAGATTTCAGCCAGTGATTTCTGGCTGAAATCACATGATCGGTCCCTGTCCTATCCTGTCCTGTGTTGACATACACAGGGCAGGATATGATGTCATTCTTCTCTGCCTGGACACATTCCGTTCCAGACAGAGAAGAAGACATCCAAAAAGTGAGTACACAAGCACTACACTACAGTTAGAACACTCTAGGACACATTTAACCCCCTGATCGCCCCCCCCCCCCTCCAGTTAACCCTTCACTGCCCTGTCACCAGTGTTACTGATCAGTGAAGCGATTTTTACTGATCAGTGTCGCTGGCGACTTCCGATAGAGTTAGCGCCCCTCCCAGATAGCGCCAGATTGCCCGCCAGTACACCAGTAATCCCGTTTAACCCCTTGATCGCCCCCCCCTCCAGTTAACCCTTTCACTGCCCTGTCACCCAGTGTCACTGATCAGTGAACCAATTTTTACTGATCACTGTATCAGTGTCGCTGGCGACTTCCGATAGAGTTAGCGCCCCTCCCAGATAGCGCCAGTTTGCCCGCCAGTACACCAGTAATCCCGTTTAACCCCTTGATCGCCCCCCCCCCCCTCCAGTTAACCCCTTCACTGCCCTGTCACCCAGTGTCACTGATCAGTGAACCAATTTTTACAGATCACTGTATCAGTGTCGCTGGCGACTTCCGATAGAGTTAGCGCCCCTCCCAGATAGCGCCAGATTGCCCGCCAGTACACCAGTAATCCCGTTTAACCCCTTGATCGCCCCCCCCCCCCCCCTCCAGTTAAACCCTTCACTGCCTGTCGCCCAGTGTCACTGATCAGTGAACCAATTTTTACTGATCACTGTATCAGTGTCGCTGGCGACTTCCGATAGAGTTAGCGCCCCTCCCAGATAGCGCCAGTTTGCCCGCCAGTACACCAGTAATCCCGTTTAACCCCTTGATCGCCCCCCCCCTCCAGTTAACCCCTTCACTGCCCTGTCACCCAGTGTCACTGATCAGTGAACCAATTTTTACAGATCACTGTATCAGTGTCGCTGGCGACTTCCGATAGTTAGCGCCCCTCCCAGATAGCGCCAGTTTGCCCGCCAGTACACCAGTAATCCCGTTTAACCCCTTGATGGCCCCCCCCCCCTCCAGTTAACCCCTTCACTGCCCTGTCACCCAGTGTCACTGATCAGTGAACCAATTTTTACAGATCACTGTATCAGTGTCGCTGGCGACTTCCGATAGAGTTAGCGCCCCTCCCAGATAGCGCCAGATTGCCCGCCAGTACACCAGTAATCCCGTTTAACCCCTTGATCGCCCCCCCCAGTTAAACCCTTCACTGCCTGTCACCCAGTGTCACTGATCAGTGAACCAATTTTTACTGATCACTGTATCATTGTCGCTGGCGACTTCCGATAGAGTTAGCGCCCCTCCCAGATAGCGCCAGTTTGCCCGCCAGTACACCAGTAATCCCGTTTAACCCCTTGATCACCCCCCCCCCTCCAGTTAACCCCTTCACTGCCCTGTCACCAGTGTCACTGATCAGTGAACCAATTTTTACTGATCACTGTATCAGTGTCGCTGGCGACTTCCGATAGAGTTAGCGCCCCTCCCAGATAGCGCCAGTTTGCCCGCCAGTACACCAGTAATCCCGTTTAACCCCTTGATCGCCCCCCCCCCCCTCCAGTTAACCCCTTCACTGCCCTGTCACCCAGTGTCACTGATCAGTGAACCAATTTTTACAGATCACTGTATCAGTGTCGCTGGCGACTTCCGATAGAGTTAGCGCCCCTCCCAGATAGCGCCAGTTTGCCCGCCAGTACACCAGTAATCCCGTTTAATCCCTTGATCGCCCCCCCCCCAGTTAACCCCTTCACTGCCCTGTCACCAGTGTCACTGATCAGTGAACCAATTTTTACTGATCACTGTATCAGTGTCGCTGGCGACTTCCGATAGTGTTAGCGCCCCTCCCAGATAGGGCCAGTTTGCCCGCCAGTACACCAGTAATCCCGTTTAACCCCTTGATCACCCCCCCCCCCCCCAGTTAACCCCTTCACTGCCCTGTCACCAGTGTCACTGATCAGTGAACCAATTTTTACTGATCACTGTATCAGTGTCGCTGGCGACTTCCGATAGTGTTAGCGCCCCTCCCAGATAGCGCCAGATTGCCCGCTAGTACACCAGTAATCCCATTTAACCCCTTAATCTCCCCCCCCCCCCCCCAGTTAACCCATTCACTGCCCTGTCACCAGTGTCACTGATCAGTGAACCGATTTTTACTGATCACTGTATCAGTGTCGCTGGCGACTTCCGATAGAGTTAGCGCCCCTCCCAGATAGCGCCAGATTGCCCGCCAGTACACCAGTAATCCCGTTTAACCCCTTGATCACCCCCCCCCCCCAGTTAACCCCTTCACTGCCCTGTCACCAGTGTCATTGATTACAGTGAACAGATTTTTACTGATCACTGTATTAGTGTCACTGGTGACTTCCGATAGTGTTAGCGCCCCTCCTAGATAGCGCCAGTTTGCCCACTAATGCACGGGATTTTTTTTACCAAAAACATGTAGCAGAATACATTTTGGCTTAAATTTATGACTAACTTTGAGTTTACGATATATTTTTTATAGCTGAAAGTAGAAAATATTGGTTTTTTTCAAAATTTTTGTGGTTTTTTTGTTTATAGCGCAAAAAATAAAAAGCGCACAGGTGATCAAATACCACCAAAAGAAAGCTCTATTTGTGTGAAAAAAAGGACGTAATTTTCGTTTGGGTGCAGCATTGCATGACCGCGCAATTATCATTTGAGTTAGTGCAGCGCTGTATAGCAAAAAAAGGCATAAATTACAGTATCTATACCATAGTTTGTAGACGCTATAACTTTCACATAAAGCAATCAATATACACTTATTGGGATTTTTTTTACCAAAAACATGTAGAAGAATACATTTTGGCTTAAATTTATGACTAACTTTGAGTTTACGATATATTTTTTATAGCTGAAAGTAGAAAATATTGGTTTTTTTCAAAATTTTTGTGGTTTTTTTGTTTATAGCGCAAAAAATAAAAAGCACACAGGTGATCAAATACCACCAAAAGAAAGCTCTATTTGTGTGAAAAAAAGGACGTAATTTTCGTTTGGGTGCAGCATTGCATGACCGCGCAATTATCATTTGAGTTAGTGCAGCGCTGTATAGCAAAAAAAGGCATAAATTACAGCATCTATACGATAGTTTGTAGACGCTATAACTTTCACACAAAGCAATCAATATACACTTATTGGGATTTTTTTTACCAAAAACATGTAGCAGAATACATTTTGGCTTAAATTTATGACTAACTTTGAGTTTACGATATATTTTTTATAGCTGAAAGTAGAAAATATTGTTTTTTTTCAAAATTTTGTGGTTTTTTTGTTTATAGCGCAAAAAATAAAAAGCGCACAGGTGATCAAATACCACCAAAAGAAAGCTCTATTTGTGTGAAAAAAAGGACGTAAATTTTGTTTGGGTATAGCATTGCATGACCGCGCAATTATCATTTGAATTAGTGCAGCGCCAAACAGCAAAAAAAGGCCTGGTCATTAAGGGGGGTAAATCCTCTGGGGCTCAAGTGGTTAAAATGGAGAAACCACATGATCATTAAATATCTTGTTCTTGACATAATGGGCATATGATGGATGGGTTGGGTAGACCAGTAAGAGTGCATTCTGTTATTTATTTATTTTTTTGTGAGTCCCAAATAGATTTTAAATTGTCCACTGTTACAGTACATAGTTAATCTGGCTGAAAAAAGACAAAAGTCCATCTAGTTCAACCATAAAAAAAAAAGCTATAATCCTATACCCGCAGTTGATCCAGAGGAAGGCAAAAATAACCCAGCAAAGCATGGTCCAATTTGCTCCTGCAGGGGAAAAAATTCCTACCTGATCATGCGAGAGGCAGTCGAATATTCCCTGGATCAACTTTACCTATAAATGTTAGTATCCAGTTATATTCTGTGTATCTAGGAAATAATCCAGGCCTTTTTTAAAGCAATCTACTGAGCTGGCCAGAACCAACTCTTGATGCAGTCTATTCCACATTTTCACAGCTCTTACTGTGAAGAAACCTTTCTGTATTTTGACATTAAATCCCTTTTCCTCCAGACATAAAGTTTGCCCCCTTGTCCTCTGTGATGACCTCAGGGTGAATAACTACACAGAGTTCACTATATGAACCACTGATGTATTTATACATGTTGATCATATGCCCCCTTAATCTCCTCTTCTCAAGAGAGAATAAATTCAGTTCTTCTAATCTTTCCTCATAGCTGAGGTCCTCCATGCCTCTTATCAGTTTAGTTGCCCTTCTCTGCACTTTCTCCAGTTTCCCAATATTCTTTTTGTGAATCAGTGCCAAAATTGAACTGCATATTCCAGATGAGGTATTACTAATTTGTACCGGGGTAATATGATATCTCTCTCTCTGGAGTCTATACCTCTTTTAATACAAGAGAGGATTTTGCTCACTTTAGAAACCGCAGCTTGGCATTGCATGCCATTATTAAGCTTGTGATCTACCAGAACTCCCAGATCCTTTCCACCATTGATTCCCCCAGTTGTACCCCCCTAGTATGTATGATGCATGAATATTCTTAGCCCCCAAGTGCATAACCTTACATTTATCAACATTAAACCTCATTTGCCACATAGTTGCCCAATTAATCAGTGCATTGAGGTCGGCTTGTAAGTTGGAGACATCCTGTAAGGACGTTATTCCACTGCACAGCTTGGTGTCATCTACAAAGACTGAAATGATATTTATAATCCCAGACCCTATATCGTTTATAAATATATTAAAAAGTAAGGGTCCCAACACTGAACCTTGGGGTACACCACTGATGACCCTAGACCATGAGTATGAATCATTAACCACTTTCCTCTGAATACGATCTTTTACCACGTTTTCTATCCATTTACATACTAATTTTTTTAAGCCCGTAGACTTTACCTTACACATTAGCCGTGTGTGATGAACTGTGTCAAGCGCTTTTGCAAAATCCAAGTATACTATATCCACAGCCACCCCTCTCTCCAAGGTTTTGCTCACCTCCTCATAAAAAGAAATCAGATTTGTTTGACAACTTCTGTCTTTCATGAATCCATGCTGTCTGTTGCTTAAAATATTTTTTTCCAGCAAGAACTCATCTATGTGGTCTTTTATTAAACTCTCCAGTATCTTCCCAACTATAGATGTTAAACTAACAGGCCTAAAGTTACTTGCTAAAGATTTTGATCCCTTTTTAAGTATAGGCACCACATTGGCCTTACGCCAATCCTGTGTTACTATGCCAGTCAGGAAAGAGTTCCTAAAAATTATAAAAAATGGGTTTTAAATGACAGAGCTAAATTCTTTAAGGGCCCATGGGTGTATTTCATCCGGTGCTTTATTCCTCTTTATTCTGTTTAAATATTCCTGGATCATATTAATTGTGAGCCAGTGTGGAGCCAATATGCTGTCGTAACCTTTTGGTATTGTACTTTGCGACACGGCAAATAAATTGGCAACTTCAGACACAGAGGCACAAGCTAAGCGGGCATCAACAATTTGCCCTCTTTGAAGCTCAGTAAGCTCTGACATGACTCCGTATTACTAGCAGCACACGCAGTGAATGATGAAAGTGAGGCTTCCCACCTGTTAGCTGGGTGTCATCACACAGTGGAAGCAAGAGTGTTGCATCATTTCTGCCTTTAAAGCAAAATATGTGCTCACTCTCACACATGCAAATAATGTATTGTTTCCCTTTTTTTGTCCAACCCATGTAAGTATAAAAATCTTTGTTTGCATGCTGGATAGGTAGAAGGGGGGACGGAATGTTTTGAAGAATAGTTAGATGTAGCTCTGTAGTTGTTAGAATAGTTTTTCACATTTTAGAATGGGGTGCCTCAAGACTGTCCATAATTTTGAAGGGTGCCTCGGGACTGTCCATAATTTTAAAGGGTGCCTTGACTAAAAAAAAAAAAGGTTGATAAACAGTGCTTTTAAAATATTCAAATTTTCCGAAAAACCTATAATGTGAACTAACTCCGTACACCCTTCCCATTGTATCTGCCTTCATGGATGCTGAGCTGTTAGTGCCCATGCAGCCAGTGCAGCAGTTGGGGGATTTGAAAGTCCCGCTTTTCTCCCTCTTTATGCAGTGTTTTTGGGATGGATTACAGCGATTCTGATTGGCCAGCACTGGCGCAAAGCATCGATCTGACCTATCCCAGAAGCAATGCAGAAAGAAAATGGAGGGGATTTCAAATCCCCAGACCACTGCATCGGCTGTGTGGGCACTTGACAGCTCTGGGAAGGGTGTACGATGTTTACATTTTAATTTTTTCTTAAAAAGTGAACACTTTTAGATATCCATTAATTTAAGTATGTCCTTTTAGGACTATGCATTCAACCCTTCTCATGCTTGCAAGAATACATATAAGTGGGTGGGGGTAACTGCGAATGCTGGAAGCCTCCCATTGCTTTCAAAGAGGCTGTCAACCACAGCTAATCACAGGATCTTGCATGTAATCGCAGGCAGGATTCATTTGCAAGTGTGAATGCACCCTTAGTAAACTTCATTAGCTAGATATATAGACTAGAAATGGATGGAATACGCACAGGTGGGTAAGTGATAGCCATGCCAAAGAAAGAGTTAACATAAAATGGTTAAAGTAACAACATTCTTTTTGGGATATTGTTCATCTTTATTATTTGTAAAATTAACTTTGATCAAAGTATAACACTAACAGAGTGTTATGTATGTAGTTTCACAGCCAGAATTACAGAGCTGATGCAAGTGCTAAAGGACTTGAACCAAGGCAAATATGAACGCACTATGGTTTCTCAACAGGACAAAGGTAATTGCTTCATTCACTTCAGTAATAAAACATCCCTTCTTAACTACACATGCTGATACATTTTATTTGGATTTGTAGAGTCCGAATCTGGTCCCAGCATTCCCTTAATTCCAGGAAGTGGTAGAATTATAAATGCTGACAACATCATCAAGTAAGTTTTTTTTTTTTTTTTTTTTTTTAAGTTCCCACAGGATTTCTCTGCATTTGATTAGTACTCGCTGAACTAAATGGTGTGAAATGCCGATATACCACATTGTTAACCAAGGGTGGGGAAAGCCAACATTTCATCACTAACAAAGGAAATGTGATAATACATTATTCTGTAACCAGAATTACATTATCCTGCTGGATGGTTTTAGCAGTTATCAACTTTACTGTAGTCTGGCGTTTACAGTAGGTTTTATTACATGCTTGTAATGCACTGTTACATCACAATTAGCAGTACAGTTCATTTTACTTTTCAGATTAACTTAATTTTATATAAAGGTTATGTCTGTACAACTGTTTATTCAGGTTTGGTAAGCCTTTCACTTCTGATTCCAGTCTCCCCTGTTAGGGCAGCAGTGATAGAACTTTAGATCTTGCTGGACTTTGCATAGCTGTAGTGTCCCTCAGCCTAACTTGTAGTAAAGAGATTTATCCTATGATTTAGAAGACTTAAAAATTATACTAAAGTCTTGTTTTTTTTTTCTTAAAAACAACAAACCTGTCATACTTGCTTTGTGTAATGGTTTTGTACAGAGCAGCCCCAATCCTCCTCCTCTTGGGTCCCCTGCTGACGCTCCTGGCCCCTCCCTCCTGTCGGGTGCCCCCATAGCAAGCAGCTTGCTACAGGGGCACCCGAGCCATGTCTCTGCTTGTTCATTCATACACACAGCTGCTGCTCGACCCCGTCCCCTCCCTATCCTGCTTGGGTCACTGGCTGTGATTGACAGCAGCGGGAGCCAATGGCTGCTGCCTCAGCCAATCATGAGTGAGAATCCCTGGAGAACCGAGGCTCTTGTGGACATCTCTGGATCAAGAAGAGGCTCCGGTAAGTGTTTGGGGTGCAGCTACACACAGAACGTTTTTTTACCTTCATGCATAGAATGCATGATGATAAAAAACCTTGAGACTTTAGAACCACTTTAAAGCAATTGTAAGGGCAATTTTTAGAAAAATACCAAACATGTCATACTTGCATTCTGCAGTGTTTTTGCCCAGAATAACCCTGATCCTCCTTTTCTCGAGTTCCCTGACCCCTCCCTTCTGACAAGTGCCCCCACAGCAAGCAGTTTGCTATGAGGGCACCCAAGTAGGCTTGCTCCTGTGCTGTTCACACACAGCTGCATCTCAGCCCCACCCCTGCTCTCTCCTTATTGGCTCATTGGCTGTGATTGACAGCAGGAGCCACATATAAGTTTGCAGTCTGTCTCTTTTGCACATTAATACATACCCTTGTAGTACTTTAAAGTATAACTAAAGGCAAAACTTTTTTTTTTTAATTTTTGACAGAGTGGAGATGGATTAGAACACCTATTAAGTTTGTATTGCAGTCCATGTCCCCTTTAGGGGAATTTGTCCTATTTACCATTATTATTGAAAGTAAAAGAAAACTCCACATTTTGGGTTGTCCCCAGAAAAGTAATAGAATGTACATTTTGCAATTTGAACACTAGTTCTGGTGATCTGGGGGTCCCCAAGGAATTCCTTTTATTTGTAAGGATTTTCTCTCACTTGTTTTGGCTGTGGGACAGGGAGTAAAGATAACTCTCTCCAATGGGACACAGATGGCAAATAATAAACTGACAGATGCTATAACCTTCCCTTGCTTTATCCAAAATGACAAAAAAGTTTTGCCTATAGTTCTACTTTAAATTACATATCTACATACATTTAACTTGCCTGCAGGTTAAATGCTGCCTCTGGCTTCAATATTGTGAGTTGGAATATTAGAAATGTCAGACCTTCTTATTTGCAAATAGTTCTGTGATTTTCACTCAAGACAACAGATCAATATGACAGCCTTGGATTTTCAGATGGAAACACCAGCAAGGGCTGAGACCATGCATCCTCAACCATGTTTTCCTTAATTAAAATAGCACTATTTGCAATCTAAGATAAATTGCTGATAGGAAAGATTACTAAAAGAGAATGCAATGATCTGTATGTAAGTTTATTACCTAAAACACTAAAACACCACCTACCTGTGAAATGTATGCAGTCTTGCATTTTTACATTATTAAGCAGCTTTACTGAAACTCTCCAGCAGAGGTCCCCGATATATAGTATAATGATTGTGTCTGCTTATGGCTTCCAGCTGTAGGAGAGAGATGCTGTGTGCCTGCTGTGTGCCTTACAAAAATCTTGAACATTGTCCTTCCTTAAAGCTTATTCAAATGTTTACAGTCACAGGTTGTAGAGGTCAGTATTGTACTCTGGTAGAGGTACAGTAGTGTTGTTTTAATATTCTAGTGATGATACTGAATCCCAGGATACCATTGTAGCTTGATTGATAATGCTGCGGGCTTTCACCACAGTGGTCCTGATTTCATTTCCACATTTCCCAATTGAGACACTGCATGGAGCTTGTTATTTTATGTTTTGAGTGAAATAATTCAAAAGGTAATCCAGTTTCCTCCATTAGTCTAGACTAGTGGTCTTTAAACTGTGGGCCAGATCTGGCCCTTTGCTTGCCTATATCTAGCCCTTTTGACACTAATCCTCCCTCTGACATCAACAATGAGGTATTATTCCTCTCGCTGACACCAAAGATAAGGCATAAATTCTTCCTCTGACACCAATGATGGGGCACTATTCTTTCCATTGGCACCAACAATGGGGCATTATTTCTCCCACTAACACTAAAATTGATTGGGCGCTATCCCGCCTCCTTCTAACCACAGGGGTGTTATGTTTTTTTTGTTTTTGTTTTTTTAATTATTATTTTACTCCCACTGACCATCAACATTTTCTACTCCTGCTGGCCAAAGTCTGGCCCCCCTAAAATCTGAAGGATAGTAAACTGGCCCTTTGTTTAGAATGTTTGGAGACCCCTGGTCTAGATGTATACTAGTAAACTAAGGTGTCCTTTTATGACACAGAGAATAGCTGCGATTCAACGGATCTCAGCTATTCTCTGGTCATTCACAGTTTATAACACTCAGGAGATCATGTCAGCCCTTCTCTGGAGATCTGTGTTCTCCGTCCAGATTCTCCAGCCCAGAGCTGGAGAATCAGAGGGACCGAAAACTAAGCAGAGATAATTTACCTCTGCTTAGTAAACTGATCTTTTACTGTAATCTCGAGAGATTATAGTAAAATGAGCCGTTTTTCAGAGTTTGTAGACCGTTCTCCAGCGTTTGGAAACCGTTCTCCCTTCGTTCGGAGAACTGCTTCATAAACTGCATTCACAGGAGAACTTTGTTCTCCGAGAATGCCGGAGAACTGAGCAGCGATCTATTACCGCTGGTTCACAAACGGACACCTAATTACCTTTTACCCACAGGTGACACTAGTGTGTGTGTGTGTGTGTGTGTGAAAGTCAGGAAACTTAGATGGTAAGATACTTAAATTTGGTGGTTAATGTGAGTGGTTCTGTATACTCCAAAAAGTTTTATATAAATTTATGTGTTGTGCTCAATTAAGTAACCAGTAATATGATCAACAACGAAATAAAAATAAATAAAAAATTGCATTTGTTTGAAATTCATATACATCCACTATAGTTATATACAGTTCAGTCATCCAGTGAACTATAAAATATATAAATGTGGTAAATGCCAAATATCAACCTTGAAATACTCCCTAGATTTTCCTAATACATGCCAAAGTGCCAGGAACAATGCTGAAATTGTGCACTCACAACCAACTCCTGTGGGCACACTCTCTCCTTGAAAGCCAGACCTTAGTTATTGAAGGTCTGGTATAACCAGTTTCTTTTAAGTAGCTGGGAAAAAGCTAGGACTGCTGTCTGATATTACCAAGTGATCACTGCATTCAAAGATATATGTCCACCTGGTGTACTGTATCATTGCATGCTGTGCTCACTTGGTAAAATAATTTGTTTTCAAGGCGAGAGTGTGCCCAAAGGGGTTGGTGGTGGTTGCGTAATTTCAGCATTGTTTCTGGCACTTTGGAGTAATTTTGGGAAGTAGTTCAGCATTGATTTATATGGACATTAACACATTTATATATTTTTATAATTCACTGGATGATTGGACTGTATATTATTGTAGTGAATTTATATGAATTCAAACAATTGTCTATTATTTAATGTATTTTTTTTTCTAGTTGATCACATTACTGATTCTAAATTGAGCACGGCACATTCATTTGTATAGATTTGTAGAGGTGGTATTATCTTGGGTGCTGCAAGCTGTGTACATATTTGGTATTTGGCGTACATGCATTTTCTTTTCATAAAGTGCTGGGTAAAACATTTAAAATTTAAAACATTTCTTAAATCCCCCGACACATTTATGCATCGAGTGCGATTTAATATACAGATGAAGAATATGATTTTTTTTTTTTCTATTTCAGGTTTCGACCATTTCATTTAGTCTTGCCAGAATACCATACATTGTGATATAGAAGTGTTAAAATATCCAGTGTGTATATAACAAATGTCCATTGTTTCTTTTTTCTTTTTTTTGAAAGATTTGAGCATGTTCCTCTTGCAACACCAAATGGAGACATTTTAATCAGAGATTTGAACTTTGAGGTTAGTAGAATCATATCTTTTCTCAATTGTGTTCTCTCATAGTATCTTATCTTGAAGGGCCAATTCTTTAAAATGGAACCAGTAGAAAAAAGGTTAAAGGCGAAACTTCACAATCAAGATTTATGCCTGTGGAAGTACAAGCAATGCCTTATCACAAACTGAGTTTGTCATGCATTTTTTTCCTGGAAAAGTGCTAGATCTCTGGATGGGATGTAGTGTAAAAGGTAGCTGATTACACTTGCAAATCATCAGATAAAAGCCTCTCCCCTCTCATGGCTCTATTATCCCTGTCAGTACTTGTCAGTGACCCTGGAGTAAGTGCATCATATGGGTGCTTTGGCCTTTAAAGGATTTATTTATTATTTATTTATTTATCTATCGAGTTTATATAGCGCCAAAGGGTTTGCTCAGCGCTGTACAATAGAGGGGGGGACAATACATGAAACAGTACAGTAACATCAAACAGCACACAAGGGGTAAGAGGGCCCTACTCTTTCGAGCTTACAATCTAGGAGAAAGGGGGTAGAGGTACAGGAGGAAATGGCTGTGGGGGATGGAGTGGTAGGAGGAGGGAAGGGCAGCGGCTGTTAGGTGAGGGTGGGGTAGGCTTCCCTGAAGAGGTGGGTTTTCAGGGAGCGCCTGAAGGTGAGGAGGGAAGGTGACAGTCTGATGGATTGGGGTAGTGAGTTCCAGAGGATAACACTAGTTTACTATTTTTTACTTTAGTTTGAAAAGGGTAAGGAGTTTGACTGCTCAAAACTCAAGATGCTAAAATGTCTTATCACGTGTGATTCTCCATGAGGGGTACGGTCCATGGTCAACCTGAGATACATCAGTGACATTAGTAGTGTTTAAATATAATTCAATATTTTATGGGATGTGTTGCGTATGTTCTCAATATTTAGGTATACCCTGTCTCTTTATCAGGGGTGCTTCATTGTTTAAACATTTATTGTAACTATCTGTTTATAGGTAAGGTCTGGCACCAATGTCCTTGTCTGTGGGCCAAATGGCTGTGGGAAGAGCTCCCTCTTCCGCGTCTTGGGAGAGGTAATTTTTTGCGCAGTTTGCAATTTTCATCTCTGTATATGTGGCACACAGATAGGAGTGATTATTTTTAGTAGTAATGTTTTAATACTATTTGTATTTTTTCTAGCTGTGGCCACTGTTTGGAGGAAGTCTGACTAAGCCAGAACGAGGAAAACTATTTTATGTTCCCCAGGTAGTTTTCATTAACATTGTCATCAAGTGTAGCCAAAAAAAAAAAAAAAAAAAAATGTAGTATACTCATTCTTTATGTTCTTTGCTTGTTTTAGAGGCCCTATATGACTTTGGGGACATTACGGGACCAAGTCATCTATCCAGACACACATGAAGACCAGAAACGCAAAGGCATTTTAGATAAGGTTTGAAGACACCAGTCTATATTTTAATGGTTAAGGGCATGTTTAGTTTGAAAACACAAAAGTATTAACAGTTAGGTGTTGTATACTCTACCCACACAGGTCCTAAAGGATTACCTTGATAATGTTCAACTGGGACCAATTTTGGAACGTGAAGGAGGCTGGGATAGTGTGCAGGACTGGATGGATGTTCTCAGTGGAGGAGAAAAGCAAAGGATGGCGGTAGGACACCATTTGTTCAGTTACATAGAGTGCCACTTTGATTTGCATGAATGCAATCCTTAAATTTAATTATATGATACAAATCATACATACATTTGTTTACTCATCAGCAGTCTTGCTTTACCTTCTGTTTCATTTTTCAAAATGTCACTACTCCTCAAATATTAAATATATTCTGTGTGGTATCACTTGTGACTACTTGTGTGGTATCTTTAAAGTGTAAAATTTAATGCCCCCCACCTGCTGAATAAAAAAAAAAATGGGGAAAGAAAAATATACAGAAGTGTATTCTTGTGGGAACCTGAGCACCTGGGATGCAGTGGTAAGGTACAGTGATGTATATTTCACCATGTAGTTCCTGAGATGCAGCAGCAAAGCACACTAATGCGCTTTCATCCATGTTCATTTTTTTTCTTCTGAAGTAACAGTCCAATTAATTGCTTTTGGTGTCAAGTGGCAGTACAAAGCTGTATGGAAAAAGGCAAAGTCCTGAAAGTTGCTCATCTCTGCAAAACCCCGTAAAAAGTTGTATGACCGTCTCAGGCCGGACTACAACCAGGCCACACATGGACCTGGATGCAGCTTGGTCTGAGGCTGTCATATACCTTCTTACGGGGTTTTGCAGAGACGTGCAACTTCTAGGACTTTTCCTTTTTCCATTAGATATCTAGAGCTGCGACCAGCTCTGTCCTTGTCTGCACTTCAAGCGGTTGCTACATAAGAGGTCCCAGGGGAGCCTTGAGCGGCAGCTGTCAATTTATTTTGGGTCACAGTGCAATACTCTAGCCATTTCAGAGCAGTAGAAGTTTTCAGAAGTACTAGAACCTTTGATATTACAAAAACAATTGCTCTTCCATGCTGATCTGTGTGTTTTATACATTGTAAAACAATAGATGCACCATACTAGGATTTTTAGAAATAGCAGCAACGTTTTGAAAAAACAGGCTTTTCATCTAGTTGCTTTCAATCGTCTGAGCACAAAATGGCACAGAGGCATATACAGCACAACGTCAAGCACAGCTAATTTATTGATCGATTGTTTTTTTTTTTTTTCATTGCCACTCTTATATTTTTTATATCTTTGCGATCACTCTTAGCTCACTTGAGAACTTCTGATATTTAGATCAGGTATCTATGAACAACACCAGTTCCAGTGTTTTACCTCTGCCTCGACTTCCCTTTTATCTGTCATTCATAAAGTACAGCACAAATGTAATCACTGTGCTTTGTGAATGGCACAACAGTGAAACTGGTAGTTTTTATAGATATACTTCCGATACAGTAGGAAGCAGAAAGTGTAGCTTCCTGATGTACATACCAGGAGTGGTTTTCGTAGCTTAGAGAGCTCCTGAAGAAAAAATAGTGATTTGTGTAAGGAAGAAAACAAAATGGGTAGGTTGCAGTTGTTGATCATTCTGTCTGAAAATGCTAATTCTCTGGCTGTCAATCATGCTGTTGTTTTGGCTTCAGATATGATAAGGTATTCGACTATTTGCTGTATGTATATGTGCTGGTTCAGTGCCAAACAAGTAGCATTTTCAGGAGGAGCTAGAAACTGCATCCTGCAAATTTTTCTCCTGATGGGTGTATCCTAAGCCATAATTGTGTAGAGCAGGCATGTCCAAAGTCCGGCCCGCAGGCCATTTACGGCCCGGGGGTCGGTTTAATACGGCCCTCCAACAGCCCTCCCTGCTCTGTGTAATGTGGCCCTCCCACGGCCCTCCCTTCTATGGCAGACAGTCTTCTGCTTGAGAGAAGAGGGCAGTGCGCATGCCTGACTGCGGCGTGTTCTCCCTGGTCTGTGTAAATACGGCTGTCGCACGGCCCTCCCATCTGTGGCAGACAGTCTTCTGCTTGAGAGCAGTGTGCATGCGTGACTGTGCCGCGCTGGGAGCGACAGAAGGCGGTGACGTCAGGGCCGGGCTTCCAGCGTGAAGTGTGTTTCTCTTCCCCTCCCGGCTGCCCAGCAGAGACTTCAGCTCCAGCTACATTTTTCACCCTTCACATTAGTGCACGTAAGTTTTTTTAAATTTATTTTCAATACATTGTGAAAACTCAGCTGTCAGTTGATCTTAATGTTATGAAATGAAAAATATGTCGTTTGCAATTAACTTGGCATAAAATAATTTAGTTGCATTTAATTGTAATGGTTCAAAGAATGTTCGGAAAAATGTTCGGCCCTCCACCATGTTCACTTCATCCAATCTGGCCCTCTTTGAAAAAAGTTTGGACACCCCTGGTGTAGAGGGTCATGGAGCTGCTAACTTGCATATTGGCCAGCCAGGAATGTCAAAAGAGTAGGATCACCATTATAATTGGAGATTTCAAAATATCCTTTATTGCAGTGTATTTACAAATGATCATTTTTAGATATGAGTTCTTTTTAGTCTGAGGTCTGTTTTTATGCCTTGCTTCTTTTTCTTCAATGCTTTTCTTCTTTTGATTTTAGATGGCACGTTTATTCTACCACAGGCCTCAGTTTGCAATCTTGGATGAATGCACAAGCGCTGTTAGTGTGGATGTAGAAGGTTATATCTACAGCCATTGTAGGAAGGTAAGTGAAGGAAATTGTGGTTACCTGTGAGGCATTCCAGTGGGGCCGCCCCTTGAGTATCAGGCCCCAGACAGATGCATGTTTTTCTCTTTTAATAATTGGCCAGTGGGTAGCACATTGGATATATGATGGTAAGCTATTTCTAAAGGTTTTATTTGAGACTATAAATCAGGAAACCAGTATATCCCAATAGCACTGAGTGTATACAGAAGTATTCTAAAAACAGTCTTTTGGAGACTTTTACATTGCACAGTCATTTGCGATGCAGGGGCTGATAACGGGAGACCTTGTAGTATAATGAATGAATGTCCTCCTTCACATAAATAACTTTCAGAACGTGCGTCTCAATTAGAAAAGAAAGTTTTGATCACTGCCATCAGTCTGCACAGCTCAGCCAAACATGTGGCTGTCACACCCATTCAATACGCTGTATAAATTACTCATAAACTGTGTTAACTTTTGTAACCTTATCAGTCATAAAAGTAACTAATGGCAATCTTTACTCCATTCACGTCATTTTGTATTGACACATCCTTATTACAAAAAAAAAATTACCATTTTTAAGGTTATTGTCAGAAAAGCATTTGGGATGTTGACATATTGAAATGCGGAGTACAGCAATTCCATCTTTGAGACAGATGTAGATTTTATATGCTCTATTTATAATAATATCACAACCGTTTCGATTACCTGCTGCTTGCATGGCAAATTTCTCTTTATGTCCTAAAACATTGCTGTAATAATGTATGGACAGGGGATACAAAAGTTTTACTTTTTGGTAAATATTACACTGCTTTATGTTTGAGTGATATGGTTGAATGCTAGAACAACACATATTCCAACTGTGAAGCATAGTAAAGAATAGTCTGATCTTGCAGTAGTGTCTCAGGACTTTTTATGGTAAAGCAAAATGTCAGTGTTTATTAAGATAGTTCTTATTTCTTAGATGATATTCAGCAATCATACAGAAAGCTACAAAATTTCTTAACGTGTCATTAAATGCAGAACATTAAAAACTGTCCATACGTGCTATATTAGAGAGGTGTTGATTTAGGCCCTTTTCACCCGAGCGGACCAATCAGTCAGTTTTTCAGGCGGACCTGATTGGACCCTCCTTTATCCTCCATGGAGCGGCGGGTTAAATTGGCATGTGTCCTTGTACACCCCCCTACATCCAATTCAATCTGATCCAATACACTAAAAACAGAGGGCCCATATAGGAGAGCGGGCTGTGTCTGTGTTTTCTCCACATAAGCAGAGCAGACACAGACCAGCCATCTGCCTGCTAAGCGGGGATCAGCAGACAGATCCCCAACTAAGCAAGCAGAATTGTGGCGGAGTCCGCCTCATGTGGAAGGGGCCTTACTAAAACTGAAGAGTGCAAAATCTGGTTCAGTCTTGCATAGAAGCCAGTCATCTTCCAGACCTCTGCTGTATCCAACAGAAGATCCACAAGGGCACCAGAGTAGTTGTCACTTCAAGTTCTTTAGAGTGGAGCAGAAACAGATCTCCCGTGTAACATGTAAAAAAGAGGTAGAGAAGGCGCCACTGAGTGCAGAGAGTTTGACAATTTATTAAAACAATACTGTGGATAACACTCAAATTTTGAAGATAAAAAACAGGTACATCTAAAATCTGTAAAGTTTTCGGGACCGGTAGGCATGAGCTGCGGATGAGAGAGTCTTTAATTCAGGTCCAGGGCTGTAACACTTCTGTGATGGCTCAGAGTCGATAGTTTGGCCCCCTTCCTTCCCCCTGCAGTCTTCTGGGACACTTCACAGGTCCCAGAAGACTGCAGGACCAATCTCAAGGTGCAGTAGGAAACCGGCTGTGAAGCCAGCTTCCCTTACTTGCAATGCTGGTGCTGGGAACCCAGGGTCTAGTGAAGAACCAGCCCGGGTCATGATGGCACTGGATCCCTGGACAGGTAAGTGTCCTTATATTAAAAGTCAGCAGCTACAGTATTTGTAGCTGCTGGCTTTTTTTTGGGGGGGGGCAACCTGGACCTCTTTAATCATAGAAAACCTAAAAAAGAAACTTGCTTCTGAAACACTTTCTAGTGCCTGTACAATGGTCCAGAATGCAGCGACCATATCACAGCTCAGGAGTGCCAATGCATGCTTAACGCAATATATATACTATGAATCTAGCCTTAGAGCCCATTCATGTTCTTAAAGCATATAAATGAAAGAAAAGTTCAGACAGCCGCACTTCAAGCACGGTAGTCCACCTTTATTAAGCATTCATGAACAGAGCAGCATAAAAGCACCTGAAAAGTCACAATAGGGGAGAGAACAGTTAATGCCTTTTGCGCTCCTCTTAGTGCTTAATCATAATACTTAGGTGTTTTTATTCATCTCTGTTCGTAAATGGTTAAGGTGGATTACAGTGCTTGGAGAGCAGCCATCTGGACTTTTCTTCTTTCATTATATGCACAGGTGTGCAAACTGGGCTGGCACCTGCTTAGAGTGCGTGAGGTATATATGCAAGTGGACCAACCAGGAGCAGTGCTCCATTTTTTTTTTTTTTTTTTTTTACATATTACTAAAGCAGTATTAAACCAAAAATGTAATATATTGCAGCTTACCATTTATTTGATGCGGTGGCTCCATTTGATTTCTTTAAGTCTTTTTTTCCTTCTGTTTTCACCTGGTGATCTGGCCAGTAACAAACCTCCTGTAATAGTGACCCCACTCTGGGTAAATGAGCACAGGGGGTACAGCAGACAGTAGCATTGCCAGTTTCGATGGAGGGGGTGTTATGTTCTAGCAGATGAAAATAGAAGAAAGAGAACCCAAAAAAGAAAACAAATGTTGCCATTACATCTAAGAATTGGTAAACAGCAATATTATAAATGTTTGCTTTTGGGTTTAATACTGTTTTTTAAATCGTAGCAGTAGTGAAGTTGTTAATTGTGATAAAGTGCAAAGTTTTGTTTGTTATATGTTTCTTTTTTTTATCTTTCCCAGGTTGGAATAACTCTGTTCACAGTGTCACACAGAAAGTCCCTGTGGAAACACCATGAGGTATAGTGTCTTTATACATTATTTCAGGGCAGTGCTGCTGCATGAGTAACATGTTGCACCCTCAATATGGGTGTAACATGCTACTAAAGGTGAACGTCTCCTTTTAATGTTAAATTAAAACACCACTGTACTACTTTAACCCCTTTTTTGACAGAAGATTTTGAAGATAAATGGCAATACATACAGGCAGTCCCCGAGTTAAGTACATTCGGCTTACGTAATACTCATACTTACGTACACTTCCCTCGGGACCGGAAGTCAAGCTGTCAGCATTCTTGTGCAGCAAGCTGATAAGAGACTAGCTGATAAGAGACATCAGAGAGACATAAGAGACAGAGACATCCATTGCTCGTTACTTGTGGGGCTAGCAGTGTCTGCCCACTATCTCCAAAGTGATTTAAGACTGTCTGTCTGCACCTCCGGGGAGAGGAAAGGAGAGGCTGTCAGGCTGCTCACTGAAGTGATCCTCCGTCTGTGCAGGGGGGAGGGGGCAGCGTGTGCTGTGTAAAGGAGAGCAGAGTTCTCTCATACAGTACATTACAGTACAGTGTATTTTTACCCTGCAATAATGCCTCCAAAGCAAAAAGCTGATGCAAGTGCTGGCACAGCAAAGAAAAGAAAAACAATCTCCTTGGAAGATAAAGTAGAAATAATAAAGAGATCAGAGAGTGGTGAAAAATCATCATCCATTTGCAAAGCATGTACTCTACACTGTACAAGAGTTTACAGTATAATATTTGAATGTTGAATTTGATGTTTAAACATTTACATGCACATAAAAGTTAAATATGTTAAGGCAAACATGTGTCCAAGCTGCAGTTCTTATGCAAAACACCAGTTTAGAGCCTCTTGAGGTTTTACTGCTTTCTGTAACCTTATTACAAAAACGTAATCTAATATCCTGTCGTTTGGTTAGTAGTTAGTGCTTATAAAAGTGCCTGATTCAACTTATGAACAAATTCGACTTATGAACAAACCTACAGTCCCTATCTTGTACGTAACCCGGGGACTGCCTGTATTGATAGATTTTTTTTTTTTTTTATTATCAAAATGGCAATACATATTGATAGATTTATTTTTTTTATTATCAAAGAAAATCAGGCCAAAAATTGTGAAAAAAAAAAGATGATGTACATTACAGGACACCGAAATTGATTCATAGACCATGGGTTATATTCAGGTGATTAGACACTGGCAAAACCTTTGCTGGGTCTGCCCCCTGATGTCCCCATATCACCCCGCTCATTCTGCAATTCTCCAATGTTTTGCTAGTGTCCTTAGGTGATAGATGCCTTCTTCTTTTTCACCAGGTTTAATTACCATTTTTGACTACTGCCTTAATTGCTCATTAGCAGTTTCTGGATCTGAGACCCTCAAACACACCCAGACCCCACAGCAGCAGGGCTAGCCTGTAATATTTTCTTATGGCACTGGATTCTGTGTTACACAGTGTAGTTAGCCTCAGGGTGCTATACAGGTCCAGGGTTATGGTCACTGCCTATGGCACCCAGACTCTGAAGACCCCTCTGAGAGTATTCCCACTTTGACAGGCAAACCCTGGACGTGACCAGCGATAGAATGTAAAAAAAAACAGTGTTACCCTGTACACACGGGCTATAAGGTCACAGATGTAAAGGGTATTTTTTCTCTAACTGTATTGTTTCACGATTTGGCTTAATGTGTAACATTATTAGAATGTATACTTGTTCACATTTGGCAGCTCTTTTCCACCTTCCAATTGGAAGTTCCTTTTTGGATAGTGACGTAGTGCTAATAAGATTTATAGCTGCACACTTTTGCCCACCATTTTCTGCCAACAACGCAAGCTGATTATTTGCCACACCACCTGTTGCCCAACTCCAATAGGTAACAGCCATTGGAACAAGATTAGCATCTGGGTTACTGTGACCCATGGCTGGACTGACCATTTGGAAACTTGGGCACTGCCCGAGGGACCGGGGTCAGTAGAAGGCCCCATGAGATGCCCCTGATACCTTTTTCATAGGCTTTTTTGAGTTTGGGCAAGGACACAGGGGCCCCATGAGTTGTCAGTCCGCCCCTGCTGTGACCCATTTATATGGACACACTGAACCCCTTTAATCCACGTACCCCACAGGGGAAGACCCTCACTTAGCAATGGAGGATTACAGGTGTTTGGCAGTGTGACACAAGACAGCTGATTGGCCAAACTTGGGGAAGGTATTTCCTCTACCTGGTAATTTCGAACCCTCTCATTTCCTCTTTCTGCATAAAGCCTTGGTATTGTGCATCCTGAAACTCCTCTGTCCCGCCATGCTCCTGTGGATACAAAGAGATCTACAAAAACTTGCAAAATGTTCACTGTTCGTGAACAGATATAATGTGAGGTCTATGACAACTGGGTCACTCATTTTTCACTCACCCAAAAATCTTTGCTGAGCAAGAAAAGGAGTTTGCAAAAAAGTGGGCTATTCCTGTTGTTGATCTTGCTGTTCTAAACAAACCTCTTACTGTACCTATTAAAGACGTTCCTTCCTTCAAGGATTCTGCCAAAAATTTAAGATGCTCCTAAATGCTTTGTTTAACCTAGCAGGCCCAGCCCTTGCTGCTATTTCTGTATGCCAAACTGCAGCTAACTGGACTAGGACAATAAATAACCCTATCATTCAGGATCATACTGTTATTGAGCAGTTTCATTGGTTGCCTTCTGCTCTTCTGTTTTGTTTTTGTGTAGATACCCTGGAACACATCATGAGACAAATATCCAGAATGTCTCTAATCTTCATTCATATACAGTGCATCCAGAAAGTATTCACAATGTTTAACTTTTGCCACATTTTGTCATGTTACACCCTTACTCCAAAATGGATTAAATTATTTTTTTTACTTAACATTCTACTAACAATACCACATAATGACAACATGCAAGAAATTCGTTTTGAAATCTTTGCAATTTATTAAAAATAAAAAACAAAAAAAAAACATGTACAAAAGTATTCACAGTCTTTGCCATGACACTCAAAATTGAGCTCTGGTGCATCCTGTTCCCACTGATCATCCTTGAGATGTTTCCACAACTTGATTGGAGTCCACCTGTGGGAAATTCAGTTGATTGGACATGATTAGGAAAGGCACAAACCTGTCTATATAAGGTCCCACAGTTACCAGTGCATGTCAGAGCACAAACCAAGCCATGAAGTCCAAGGAGTTGTCCGTAGACCTCTGAGACACAATTGTATCAGAGCACAGATCTGGGGAAGGGTACAGAAAAATTTCTACAGCATTGAAGGTCCCAATGGGCACAGTGGCCTCCATCATCCGTAAATGGAAGAAGTTTGGAACCACCAGGAATCTTCCTAGAATGGGCTGCCTGGCCAAAATGAGCGATCGAGGAAGAAGGGCCTTAGCCAGGGAGGTAACCAAGCACCCGGTGGTCACTCTGAAAGAGCTCCAGCATTTCTCTTTGGAGAGAGGAGGACTTTCTAGAAGAACAACCATCTCTACAGTACTCCACTCCACCAATCAGGCCTATATGGTAGAGTGCCCAGGTGGAAGCCACTCCTCAGTAAAAGGCAAATGGCAGCCCGCCTGGAGTCTGCCAAAAGGCACCTGAGGGACTCTCAGACCATGCGAAACAAAACTCTCTGGTCTAATGAAACAGAGACTTAACTCTTTGACCTGAATGCCAAGCATTCTGTCTGGAGGAAACCAGGCACCGCTCACTACCTGACCAATACCATCCCTACAGTGAAGTATGGTGGTGGCAGCATCATGCTGTGGGGATGTTTTTCAGCAGCAGGAACTGAGAAACTAGTCAGGATCAAAGGAAAGATGAATGCAGCAATGTACAGAGAACATCCTTGATGAAAACCTGTTCCAGAGCGCTCTGGACCTTAGACTGGGGCAACAGTTCTTCTTTCAACAGGACAATGACCCTAAGCACACAGTCCACATAACAAAGGAGTGGCTATGGGCCAACTCTGTGAATGTCCTGGAGTGGCCCAGCCAGAGCCCAGACTTGAACCCGATTGAACATCTCTGGAGAGATCTGAAAATGGCTGTGCACTGGCGTTCCCCATCCAACCTGATGGATCTTGATAGGTACTGCAAAGAAGAATGGGAGAAATTGCCCAAAAATAGGTGTGCCAAGCTTGTAGCATCATACTCAAAACGACTTGAGGGTGTAATTGATGCTAAAGTTGCTTCAACAAAGTATTGAGCAAAGGCTGTGAATACTTTTGTAAATGTGTTTTTTTTTTTTTTCTTTTTTTCGTTTTTTATTTTTAATAAACTGCAAAGATTTCAAAACAAACTTCTTTCACTTTGTCATTATGGGGTATTGTTTGTAGAATGTTGAGGAAAAAAATGAAGTTAATCCATTTTAGAATAAGGCTGTAACATAACAAAATGTGGCAAATGTTAGGAGCTGTGAATACTTTCTGGATGCACTGTATGCAGAATCTTATGGCTAAAGGCTTGGAAAGCGAAATTTGCCTATAAAATGCACCTCACATGAATGCTCTTTCAAGGAAGATGCCTGTCTGTTGAGGCACTTGACAAGTTCATCAAGGAGGTCACACATGGAAACGTTTTACTTCCTCAAAAGAAGGTGCCAAAACCACCCTCTTCAGGAAACTCTAGTTCCTCAAAACAAATATGTCAAAGCTTTTTTCACTTCTGTGTGGTGGTAACCAAATATACAACTTTAAAACTCCCAACCAAGCACCACGTGATGTCCTCCACATCCGTTGATCTGCACTCACCAAAAGATATTGCCAAACTTTCACAAATATGGCAGTTGCACTTATGAGATTCCAGGAATCTTCAATCACTGAGCTTCCTCCTATGTTTACATGTAATCTCTCCACCAGCGAGCATCCAAAGGAAGAACCGGCTACCCTTTGGAAGAAGTCATCAAACCAATGAAATGCATTAGGGCAGAGCCAAGCTTTGTGTGTGTTTTATTGGTGGCATTCAGCTGTGCATCGGGCAGTGTCTTAACACAGCGCGGCAAGCTGTGCATAAGACACAGACAGGAGCACTCGCCACACACTGCTGTGATCCAGTGGGGTAATTTTTGGATGCTTTGCTGTACAAGCTGAATGTGAGTATATTGGCTTTGTGTTAATAAAAGATTTTTAATCCCACGGTGTCACACTTTGTATGGCTTCTTCCTTTGTATGCTCACTTGTGGAGAGATTACATGTAAACATCAGAAGACAGCTCAGTGATTGAAGAGGCAGATTTCATCTTTCTGGGATCTCGGTAGTGCAATTGCTATTTTTGTGAAATCCTAGCAATATGTTTTGGTGAGTGCAAATCCATGTAGGTGGAGGACAGCACATGTGGTTTGGTTTAGTATTTTAAGGCTACGTTCACACTAGCCTTGTTTTCAAGCGGCAGAAAGGCTTTTGGGAAGCGTTTTTACCGCTTCCCAAACGCCTCAGTCAATTCTGCCCATTGCAGCACATGGTGCTGTTCTTACGGGAGCGGTAGCAGCGCGGCAAAACGGAAGTCTCTGGTCGAGTCAGGAGGCGTTGAAGCCTCCTATTCTAGTCTATGGTGCCACTCTGCAAACGCCCGGCCGGCAGTTTCGGGGCGTTTGCGGAGCGGTAACACCATCCAAACTTCATTATAGGCGTTTGTGGGGCGTTTTTAACGCTCGGCAAACGCCTAGCAACCACCGCTGAACCGCGCATGCGGCGTTTGCGGAGCGTTAAAAAACGCTCCACAAACGCAGGACCAACGCTTGCCAAACACTATAGGGGCGTTAGGCAAGAGTTGGTAAAACAGTCAAGTGTGAACGAGCCCTAAGGGTGGACATTTGGTCACCACCACAAGGAGTGAAGAAAGAAGCTTTGCTAAATTTTTTTGTACACAGTATCGCGTTGTATCCTTTTTCAGGTTATTGTGGGACAATGTTGAGTTCCTTGGGTATTTATGTACCCATACATTATTTATTTTTTTATTTTGAAGTGATGTCATTTTAGTTGACATATTGACTTGTATAACAAGGTACCTCTGTTGCTAGAACCAGAGGTCCTCTAACTCTGGCCTTGGATGCTCTAGGTATCCACTAATCTCAGTTTAAGCTAGAAATAAGAGCAAGAGAGGAAACTAGTGATTCTACTGGCTCCCTGATCCAGGAGAACCTAGTACACAGAAGTGCTTAGACTTCTAGCAGATGATCCTTGGCCTCTTCACAACAGGCTAGATTTCCTATCTCAAGGCTTTCTATTTCACCCTGCTTCACAGTTTCTGGCTTTAACAGCATGACAGGTCTGAACAAGAATTTCTCTGTGTTTTGCCTGTGCTTCCTCCTTTTCTGAAAGCAAAAAAGACCACTTCCAGGAAGATTTATTAAAATTTAGTTTGCCTGGTGCAAGCACAGTCTATTGAGTCCCAGAGATGACCCTGTTCCTCTTTGTATGCACTTCCTGCAAGCAAGTCTTTATCAGAGTCTAGCTCTTAGAACCCTAAAATTGCAGGTATCTGTGTTTTCCATCCTCTTCCAAAGGCTTTTGGCCTAGTTGTTTTTCATATTGGGTACCCCTTACAACATCCTGTGTTTTCTTGGACCTTAATTTGGTTCTCTCTGCCCTGCAGACTCCAACCTTTGAACCCATCAGGGATCTTTCCTTAGAGGTTCTTTCCAGCAAAGTAGCCGTTTTGGTAGCCAGCATGTCTGCCAGACATGTCTCTGAACTAGCTTCCCTTTCCTGGAAAGAGCCTTTCTTTGTACTTCACAAAGAAAAGATTGTATTGCGTCCAAGACCATCCTTTTTTTCCAATGGTGGTTTCAGCATTACATTTCAATGGGGACATTGTTCTGCTATCCTTTTACCCTGCTCCTAAGCAGCCAAAGGATACATATAAAAAAAGATAAGGATAAACTGTCACAGCGCACAAGTCCCAGCTTCCAATGGCCACTAATCTGTGTATACTAGTGTCCCAAGAAGGGGGTTGGGGGATGCCCAGATGATGTGTATTCCAGGGGACATGCAACTTCCTTGATAGATCCAGGGTGATTCAACCAAAGCTCAAAGACAGAAGGGACAGGAGCACGTGAACCCAGTTAAAATTCACAATAGCATTTTATTACAAAGATAAAAAGCACAATTACATCTGAGTAGCTGTACATCAGCAGGGATTGTAGAGATCAAGGAGTCACATCAGTGAGGCTATATACAGCGGTGGCTGCTCACGATCCCAATGAAGGCTGAGCAGGTCCCCGAGCTGACATTGGGATCATGAGCAGCTACCACTGTGTATAGTCTGATGTGACTCCCCAGTCCCTACAATCCCTGCTGATGTTCAGCTACTCAGATGTAAGTGTACTTTTTATCTTTGTAATAAAATGCTACTGTGAATTTAATTGGGTTCATGCACTCCTTAAGCATTGCGTGAAAGAATCTTTATATTGCCTGGTTATAATCGGACTCATTAGAGTGTACCTAAAAAGCTACTGCTTCCATTAGACAAATGTATTCTCCTTTCTTCTTTCTTTTGGATCTTGTAAGGGGCAGCTTGCTTCAATATCCACCATTGCACATTGGATCAAGAGCTTGATTACAAGAACTTATGCTTTTAAACAAAAACCTCCTTCTGCACTGTTGTGCCCCCACTTCACCAGATCTGTGGGAGTATCTTGGGCTTTTAGGCACCAAGCTTATATTGCCCAACTGTTCAAGTCCACCACCTGGTATTCTGTTGAAACTTTCTAAAAATTTTATTGGGTGGATGTCCAATCATCTGTGGATGCAGCTTTTGGCCGCAGGGTTATTGCAGCTGCACTCTGAACTTAGGTCTTTGACCCCTTAGACCTGTTGGAAGAGTTCCATTTGCATAGTTGCTGCCCACTCTTTGTGTTTAGTTCTTGGGTATGTCCCATGGTGTAAGAATAGATTGTCTGTTCCCTGTACTGTACAATTAAGATAACATGAATGTTTAAATGTTTGAGTACAGTACAAGAGACAGAACACCCTCCTTGGCCACCCCTTGTTGCTTTGCATTGCTTTCTACAAAACCGATGACTTGTTGACTGGGGTAGGGTTATCAGGGAAATGCACCAGGGGGGCATGTCCTCAAAAGCTTGCTCCAGTCACCTGGAGGTAGGAGCCTATAACTCACAATTTATGAATACATTGCCTGTAGTGTACCTTCAAGATATGAAATTTTACCGGTAAGTCAAAATCTTTTCCCTCCTCCTTCCCTTTCCATTCCCCCCAACCTCATCTTTGATGTCCCTTCTGGCCACGCCATGCAGTCATGCTACAGAGCTTAGAGTCGGTCAGATTCTCCCTGCAGCAGTCTGAACCCTGATTATACTGTATAATCTGTCATAGTTTAGATAACAGGCACACAGGAGGAGAGACTGCTGAAACCACAGAAGAGATGCTGTTAGGCAGTCTGTCATCTCCTCTGTCAGAATCTCCTGCAGTGTGAGCAGGGAATGGTGCAGGATCTGCATTTACACCTATCTACCCCCCCTTTCCCAATGTCAATCAGATCCCCAACTGTCAACCATTTCCCTTTCCTGCATTGCCAGCTCCTCCTCCTTCTCGCTATCATTCATCCCCTCCTTCCTCCCTCAAGCTTGTGTATGCCACCACTTGCGTACACCCCCTTCCCTCCCTGATACCCTATTCCTGCTGCAAGAACCCTCCCCTCCTTTTACATGCCACTAATTAAGTTCTCATGCCACTGCACCTGCTACACTATCCCCAAAGCTTAAAGCACTACATCCTTGCTTGTTCAGCACCAGGCACACTAGTTTTAAATAATTGAGAAGTCAAACTTCTGTAGATCAAACATATTCACATTTGTGAAAAGTGCCACCTTGTGTGGAAAATTCGTTGTTGTGGGATATCTGAGAGATGAAAGAAATAGGCAAGTAATTCAACCCACTAGGGCACTTCCAAAGCTGAAATTTCAGTTTTGTATGAAGTTGTGCTCTACTGTTCATTACATTTTGATGCATGCTATATACAGTATATCTAGATATCCTCTAGGTTTCTACTCCTCTGACTCCTATTCACCAGTACTTTCTCACTCTCTTTGCAGTACTACCTCCATATGGATGGGCGAGGAAATTATGATTTCAAGCCAATCACTGAAGACACAGAGGAGTTTGGATCTTAGAGTGATGTTAATGGAAAGCCTATAAATTGACCATAACTCACGGAAACACCATGAAGATAGTTTTGTTTTTTTAATTAGGTTACCTAATCCTACAAATCCAAGTCTAATGTAGAATCTTTACATCTGTGCATACTCTAATGTAATTATTAACACTACTGTACTAAGGGGTACATACAAGTATACCTCCTCCAGGTTCAAGCCAGTGGATCTGATCTGAGTCAGTAGTTGCATCCTTTGACTTTCTTGGCCAGGGACTGATCTGCCCATTACCAAGTAGGAGTGAAAGATCCATCCCTTACTTTATCAGCTTTCCTTAACAATTAAGGGACAGTATGATTGGCCTGTATGTGCTTCCTTTTTAAGCATTGACTGCACTGTTGCCTGTAGCCATAGGCATTTTGAGATAGCAGTACAACTGATTTAGCATTTTTTTATTTTAAATTAATCTCAGGTTATTTTTTTTTTCTTGTTTTGGAATTTTGAAATAATGTTAAGACAATGGACAAGATGCACTTAATGATTTATGTAAATTAACCAAATTTCTTAGTGTTATAACGCCAAAATCAGGACTCACAAGCAGAGGGGATACATCAGAATATGTTCATTGCTTTGCCAATGTGGATCTTGTGTGAGTACCTGAAAAGTGTCTTCTAAGACAGCCAGTCAGATACTTTGATTGATCCTTCAATCTATTACAGCTGAACTCCAGGCAGATGCTCTTTTCTATGCAGGGTCATTTAAAAAGTTCATATTTTTTTCAATGCAACTGGTGTAAGTGCCTGAATTAGACTTGGTGTGAACCTCTTGCAATCTCCTGTGCAGTGGAGCTCAGACCGGGAGAGGGAGCACCCCAAGTAGGCCAATCATGTTTGCTGCAGTGCTTATGTTCTAACCAGCAATATGCTGACAAGAGAAGAGCAGAGTGATATAAGATGAGTTCAGCAGTCTGCTGTTTTTCCTTTGCTATTCAATTTACAGCTGGGAGCAGAGACAAGACCTTGCTGTGTTACTTTACTGCTGTAGGTAAGTCAGGTCTTTGGGCAGTATTTCATCTATGTATTTTAGTTTTAAGCCTGAAGTACACTTTTAATAAAAATGGGAGAAAAATTGATTGACAGCACAGATGTGTAGCTTTGTAGACACTTTAAAAATAAGCGTCATATGAATTAGTTCTCCACAAGCCCTAAAACTTCTGCCAGTATACTATGAAGAGCAGGCAGGCCAAAGCCAGTTTTATGCCACTAGTTACGTCTGCTGGCATGATGCTGTTTGTCTTCAGTTTTATATGTAATTACAGATTTACACTTCCCACCTGCAGATTTCAGTGTATTTTTTCAGATCCTTCCCATGTAATTTAATGATAACCTATTAACTTAAAACTAACTGTTAATTGAAAGGATTTTAATACTGTTGAACAAGGAGATCACTGTGTGGCATAATATAAATGTTTTGGAGATATGGGTTGGGGGTAACAGAGTTGGATGGATATGTTGGAATACTGTACATGAAGGTAGGCACTGAGTATGCAATAAATGGGATACGTGTAAATCCTTTTCCAGTGTCTGTAAAGTTCATTCTTAAAAGCACTATAAACCTTCTTACCTGCACAAGGTGTACATAGATCCAGTAGTTTCATGATGTCTGTTGTTGCCCTGTATGCACATCCTATATTAGTGTAAATTCTAATTTTCCTATGTCAGCAGCATGTGCTCAAAAATGAAGCATGCCACTTGGCACTGCATAGGTGCATGACCTCTGTCTGTAGTCTGAGAACCGACACATCCCGTGAAGAACCTACATATCAAACAATTCCTGAATCTCTGTCTAGTGCTGATTCTAGTAATAATTAGATCTGACACTGCCACAAGTAGGCAAAGCTTTCATAGACACACAGAGAGCTTACCATGCAGCTGGAAGATTTATTTTTTTGTACAATAGTACGCTTATGCTTGTGATGTGACATAGAGGGGATGGCAATGCATGCACTGGGCACTGTGTGACCTATAACAGGAAATTATCTTGTCCTTTTGACAAATAGGGACAGACTAGCTGTAGGAAGCCATGGACATAAGAGAAGTGATCAGCCATGACACTATAAACTACAGCCACAGCAAGGTAAGACCAACAGACCACATAGGGAATATAACTACACTAGTACTTAGATAAAACAATGAAAACCTATGAAAGCACAAAATACCTTTTAAAGTCTTCTATGCTCTTACTGAAAATATAAAATATACATTTCTGTCAGATAAAGATTGCAAATCGGTACTCCTCCAGCTGTTTGTCATTTTTTATAAGTCATGCAAGTGTTGTAAACTATACAGGTATTAAAGGATAACTAACAAAAATTATATATTGCAGCATACAAGTTGTTAGAGAAATGCCAGAAAAAGCTAATGCAGCTATCACATCTATTTATGTTCACCTGATATTGCTAAGCATAACACACTACCTATCACTTTTGTGTCTATACTCCTTTCTCCTCTGTGTCTGTGGAAGGAGCCATGAATGTCATTCAGGCCGGTCTCTATTGCATGGTGGACTAATGGGATTACAAGTTTTTAAAACCAAGAGAACAATATGTATGATGTTATTTCAGGTCACAAGAACTAACAAAGACATTACATTTCTGGCAAGATTAATTTGTATTTTCTGCACTTGCTAAAATGTTCTTATCCTGAAAAATAGATGCCATGCATTGCAATTTTGTTTGGTTTAGATGCACTTTAAGGCACATGTTTACCCCACCACAAATTTACTAATAACTGAACTTGACAAAAACAGATTATGAAAACAGATGATGTGGGCAACCCACGTGTAAAGAATGCTGAACACAATTATGTTCTACAAGATCATACATGACTGTAGCTGACAAGACCTTGGAGATTTGGATAGTTTGCAAGGAACCATCAGAGACAAAAATTAGTGAAACTAATAAACTCAAAATACTGTATGTGCTTACTAAAAGTAGACTACATTTTCCCAGTAATGTCAATTTTGAACATTGCAGGGAAGTTAGATGGATCCTCGTACCTGTATCTTACAAAAAAAAGAGTGGACGATCCCTTCAAAGGGAAAGTGATTGTAAAGCCTAGAATGTTTTTTTTTTTTTTTTTAATTGAAAGAAGGAAGGGGAAGAGGGGGGAATAGTTTGTGGGTGTTTTTTTTTTTTTATACCTTAATAAAAGGAATCTATTAAGGTAAAAAACCCAACTTTAGAGCCACTTTAGGTAAACCCCTCTTAGACAGTTGTAGGCTGGCAGGAGACCGCGAGTCAGTAGATTTCGCTGGACTGCGGTGGTCTTCAACAGATGGGAGTAGATGGAGCGAAGAGAGAACTGATTGATCCTTTGCTGGTGAAGTTACTACTTTGCTGTGGTCCTTGAAGGATAAGGAAAGCTTGAAGGGAAAAACTCAGTGATACCTGATTTGGTGGCAAATAGGGCTGAGGTGTAGGGCTTCATCTGTCGGCATTTCACTAAGGTGGTTTGAGCAAGGTCGGCGAAGACCTGGTAGCGGTGACCTTAAAACCAGAGATATGGCTTACCTCTGGCCACTTGTAGGAGAGTTTCTTTGGTGCGGTAGTATGTAAACTTGATGATTATGTTGCGAGGCAGGCCTTCCGTTCTCTTGGGGACTAACTGTGGGCCTCCATTCTGTGTGGGGACCTAACTTGCAGATCTCCTTGGTTAGGTGCATGGCCAGTTTAGTTGTGGCGGTCGAGAGCTCGGCTTACAGCATGGCCTTAAAGCATGCCAGGAGCACGGAGTCCTGCAGGGCCTGTGGGGGAGGCATCGGGGGCTCGTCTAGGTTCTCTCCCATCTCCGGAAGGTGAACAAAGTCCTCCGCTAGTAATTGTGAGTAGGGGTCCGGGCTCGTGGCCGGGGCCTCCAAGATGGCGTCGGGCGGGTTGGCCTCGTCTGTGTCTCGGTTTGTCTGCTTAATGCTAGACGCCTGGGTAGACGTGGTGCACTTCCCCATGAGGTGCCCAGAGGTCCAGAGATTCTGTGGCTGGGCAATGGATCTGGTAGCGAACCCTCCAGGAGGCTAATAACAGGCGGATGTCAGCACATGGCCATTTTGAGTCACTGCACACCAGTGCCCTGAATTATATAATTTTTTTTAAATTCTAATTTAACAAACTTGTCATACAGTTTATTCCAAAGAAATGTGCTTGGGATTAATGCATCTGGTTGTGCAATTTCTAGAACCAGATACAAATGTGTTTAAGTCCTTTGCTATAGTCAGGGTATTTTCTCACACGTTCGCAAACATTCTGCTCTGTAATTTGAAAATACATATACCTACAGATTGCAAAATACAAAGTTGTCACATTTGCATTAATGGAGATCTGCCAGAATCCTGAACAATTTGTTCTGTATGCATGGCATGATCCTATTCAGTGGCATTAAATCACAACTTATAATTTCTTCCCACAATTATTTTTTGGATCAAATTCAAAACTGAAAGCTGTTTAACCGGTAGAATGAAGGTAGTGGTGTATATTTTGTGCAGACTCAGAAACCAACTCCAGACAAATTTTTTCTCTAGTTTTGGACAGAGCAGGAAAGAGTGTGACGAACGCGGAGCCCAACCCCTGCTCTTCTCACCAACTCATGACAAAGGACGGGGCACGCTCACGCCTCGCTGTCACTCTTGTAACAATGCCACTCTCAGCTGCACCCTGCACAAAGATTTTCCAACTCGCAGCACCACAATCTGGGTACCACAGCCTGAGAGCGATTGTCACTTGGTTAAGTTACTAAGCAATTGGCTCTTTAAGCTACCACCACCACCACCTTTTGACTGAGAAGGAGGAAACTCATAATCTTAGCAATAACGACTATGATTTTTTTGAATAAATGTCTGCACCACCCACTATCACCACAAACAGGTATGTTCAGAGATTTATAATACAGTAGCACTCTTCAAGAGACCTAGATTCTTTTAGTTTGCATTAATAGCCTTAGCGAGAGTTTTAACTCTTTTTCAAAATAGGTTTTAATAATGAAAAGGTCAAAATGATGCAAATAAAATATTTACAAAAAAAGGGTGTTAAAAAGAGACTATAAAGCAACAGAGAATTAAAGAGGAGTTGAAAATGAAGAATACTTGCAGAGTCCTTGGTTTTAGCAGAGTCCAATTGATCAAGCAAAAACGGTGGCTCTCTCAAGTCCAGTTTAGGTGTTCCTTGGCTGATGTTGATCGAGTGCTTCCAGAAGGTCTTGAAATTTCCTTTTTCTGTGGTATCAATTACCCAGTTTAAGGGGTGGTGGCTGGGAGGTCACCATGTTTATGACTGTATCATGGCCCTCACTTACAAAACATTTTATACTAATATTAATATCTTTTACTATGTACTAGTTGCATTCTGGAAATTGGTAGATTATTGTTCAGCATAAAATTTCATCTCCAGGGATACCAAACAGAGTATTTCAGATGGGTCTGTCACCCAGGAGGTAGGAGACTGCTTTTTCTCCTTTTTGTATGTGCTAGCTTAGTCATGTATGTCCTTGATTTGTCCAGTATGATATTCCCCATTCAAACATATACCTTTATATTAATGTGTTATGTGATATGTTTACAAATGTTAATGAGATAATACGCATTATTGAATGTAACAAAATGGGGGAGTATGATGACTTGTGCATTTTTGGGAACTGACTCTGGATTCCTATTTTACGTTAAAGTAGAACTAAAAACATTTTTTTCTTGTTTTGGATAGAGTAAGGGAGAATTATAAGCCCGGATAGTTTTTTTTTGCCATATTTGTCCTATTGGAGAAATTGTCCTTCATATAGCCAAAACAAGAAGCCAGAGGAAAACCCTCCAAAGTGGTGGAATCGCTGGTTGTCACCAGGATCACAAGAACTAGTGTCCCCATTGAAAAATTTCCATTCTACAGTATTCCTGTTCTAGTGACAGCTGAAAATTTGCACTTTTCTTTCATTTTCAGTGATAATGGTAAATGGGACAAAAAGAGGGTGAATCTTCCTGATGGGGGGCACAGACAGCAGTAATAACCTGATAGGTGTTCTAATCCTTCTCCACTCTATCCAAACCTAAAACAAAGTTTTTCTTTTAGTTATACCGTATTTTCCGGCGTATAAGACGACTTTTTAACCCATAATAATCTTCTCAAAAGTCGTGGGTCATTTTATACACCGGTATACGGCGTGCTGAAACTTCCGAGCCGGTGTCAGGGTGGCACTTTTTATGGGGGCGGCGCCACTGCCACACCCCCCCCCTCCAACGGAAGGGACACTAAGTACAGGGGTGGGCAGGAGGCTGCTGTTTCTTACCTGGCTCCGGTTCCAGTCCCACGACGATCCAGTCCAGGAAGCGCAGCTGCTCCTTCATTCAGTTTGGCCGCTCGGCTCCGCCTCCTCACCGGTGATTGGGCGCCAGAACTGTAGCTCAGGAAAGGCACACAGGCGGCCAATCACCGGCGAGGAGGCGGAGCCGAGAGGCCCCGTGAAAATCGATTGAGGGAGCGGCCGGTTAGTGTGCCATGCAGATGGTGCTGCTGCAACCACGTATGCTGGCTGCAGCAGCACCATGCTGGAACAGGGGTCCGCAAGTGTCATTGGTGTCAGTGGGAGGAATAGTGCCCCATCATTGGTGTCACTGATACTTATGATGGGGGCATTATTCCTCCCACTGACACCAACGATGGGTCACTATTCCTCCCCCCCCCCCCACTGACACCAACGATGGGGAACTATTCTTCCCCCCCCACTGACACCAACGATGGGGCACTATTCCACCCCCCACTGACACCAATGATGGAACACTATTCCTTCCCCCACTGACACCAATGATGGGGTACTATTCCTCCCACTGACACCAATGATGGGGCACGATTCCTCCCACTGACACCAAAGATGGGGCACGATTCCCCCCACTGTTACCAATGATGGGGCACGATTCCCCCCACTGTTACCAATGATGGGGTGCTATTCCTCCCACTGACACCAATGATGGGGTGCTATTCCTCCCACTGACACCAATGATGGGGTGCTATTCCTCCCACTGACACCAATGACGGGGCACGATTCCTTGCTCTGACACCAATGATGGGGCACTATTCCTCCCACTGACACCAATGATGGGGCACTATTTCTCCCACTGACACTGATGGAGTACTATTCCTCCCACTGACACTGATGGGACACT
Source organism: Staurois parvus (assembly GCF_062004578.1). Classification (NCBI taxonomy): domain Eukaryota; kingdom Metazoa; phylum Chordata; class Amphibia; order Anura; family Ranidae; genus Staurois; species Staurois parvus. Next base: position 8,511,186 of record NW_028317979.1, on the reverse strand, counting down.
GTTCCTCACACACTGATACTAATGATGAGGCACCATCATTGGTGTCAGTGGGAGGAATAGTGTCCCATCATTGGTGTCAGTGGGAGGAATAGTGCCCCATCATTTGTGTCAGAGCGAGGAATCGTGCCCCATCATTAGTGTCAGTGGGAGGAATACCATACTGAAATACCATACCATATTGAAATCAAATCTGATGTTTTTTAATTTTTATTTGGTGTGCGTTGGAAGAGGGGTAGTCTTATACGGCGAGTATAGCCCAAACCCTATATTTTAACAGGAAAAGTAGGGGGGTCGTCTTATACGCCCAGTCGTCTTATACGCCGGAAAATATGGTATTTTTTTTTTTTTTTTTAACAGCAGTCACTAAAGTAATTTCAGGGAAAAGCTCAAGGCTAAAGTGTAATTCCAGTCAAAACCTAACTAAGCCTAAATCTACTCCCACTCCCACCCTAGGCCTATTCTGTCTACCCTGTAAAAGGAAAGATGTCTATACTTACCTATTCTGAAGTCACTCTGGTCCAGTCATATGATTTATCCAGCGATGGCTTCAGTGTAGAGGAGAGATCGCAAGTAACTGCTGCGGAGCCTGGGTCACCCATAGGCTTACTATGGAGAACCCATTCTCAGCTATCGCTCCTCTCTGATAAAGCTGGTGCTGAGTCCCTCTGGGGGGTGATCAGGGATTTTTTTTATACTTTATTTTATGATGGTAACTGTAACAGCAATGTTTGAACTGTCAAAAATAGGTTGAATCCATAACAGCTGTGATTAGTAGTGATCTGTGATTGGCTACAGCTAATCAAATGGTACAGGATGCTGTGATTGGCCCAGGTATAAAGTGATAGCTGTGGGCCAATCAACATTACTGTATAGAAAGCACAGTTGTTATGAATGACATTCATTCATAACAGTTTTGTTGACATTGTGAACCTGCCTGTTCCACCCGCCTGCAGTAAATGTATTGTGGGCAAAGGTAAGTGGCAATGCTAAACACATCTAAATAGAAGTGCTGACTTTAACCAAACAGGCATTTATTGATGCTTTAGGTTGGGTTTACACTTGCAGCAGAGCTTGCCTCTTCTCTAAAAATGGATGCACATGTGGATTGTGAAAACAAATTGTAAAAAAAAAAATGTAATTTCTTCATATTTCAAAAAAGTGTGACAAAAAAATTACAACTTCAAAAAACTTGCCATGCCTCTTACTAAATATCTCAGACTCTACTTTCCAAAAAGGGGCCCTTTGGGGGAAATTTGTACTGTCCTGGCATTTTAAGGGCCTCAAGAAATAAGATCAGCTGTCAGTACATCAGAATTGATTAATTTTCAGTTATGTATCCCAGAGTTTGTAGATGCTATAACTTTCACACAAAGCAATTAACATGCACATATTGGGATTTTTTTTTACCAAAGACATGTAGCAGAATGCATTTTAGCCTAAATGCATGGAGAAATTTTTTTTTTTTTCTATTGGATATGTTTTAAAACATAAGATATTTTTTCAATATTTACATTCATTATTAAAAAAGAGAAAAGAGAAAAAAAAAATCTGTAGCGATCAAATGCTACCAAAATAAAGTTTTATTTGTGTGAAAAAAATTATATAAAATTTTATTTGCTTACAGTGTTGCACAATTGCGCAATTACCAGTTAAAGTAGTGCGGTGCCGAATAGCAAAAAATGGTCTTGTCCTGATGGTGGTAAAACCTTCCAGACCTCAAGTGGCTAAACAAGTTAACAGGTTTCAGCAGGCTTTCAACAATCAATGCTGAAGCTTATGGAAGCCCGTAAGGAATTTGTTTAAAAGGACAGTAGTCCTACCCGGTGTAATATATAACATGGTGCCAAGTAAACATGAGCTGCTGGACTTGTCATATGCACCCACTCGTCAAGTGTTCCGACCATGTCTGCCCTATCCACTATACTTCCCTCTGCAGAGAAGCTGTATTATAGCTTCCAGCAATGAAAAAAGCTCTATGAATGGAGGATGGGTGAGTGAATGAAAGGTTGGCCTCCCCATTCACCTCTGCAACACCAAAAAATGACCACTGTGTGGGTGTGCAGGGGGACAGAAGACTGAAGATTTATCTGAAGACAGCAGCCACCAGCACAAGGTTTCAATGTAAGTACTGTCCATTCTGAAAAAAAAAAAAAAAACAGCATAAACTTAGGTTTTTAAGGAAAAAATAAAACCTTTTTGTAAACATATTTGATTTATAGCTAATGCGTTTTTCAAAAGATTAAATCTTATTTCCTTTCTAATATGTAGATTACATTAAGCATTGTTTACATTTTTTCTCTATGAGTAAGCCCTGTGGGTGGGGTGAAACGCTTCGGGGGTGTGGCTTTGGAGGAGCCTAGGTAGAGGCTGCTTTCTATCCCTCTTTGTATATGGGCTGTTAGGAGTGCGGCGTCTTTGCATCTTACATCATACAGTGGACCTGGATGAACATTATAGATGTCAGCACCTGGATTCCGTTGATTACTGGAGCACAACCACTGGTGCTCTAAGCTATTTTATGGGGCCACAATGTTTACGACAATAAATCAATGAACTATAAAGCGAGTACAATCATACAAAAGAAATAGGCATTTTTACGGTTTATTTTTTTTTTATAGCAAAGAAGCACATTCTTGTCCTTTTGTGATACAATATACTAGTGTGTGTGTGTGTGTGTGTATACAGTTGTGTTCAAAATAATAGCAGTGTGTTACAAAAAGTGAATAAAGCTCATAATCCTTCTAATAGCTTTTATTTGCATTGGGAACACTACACATTCTATTCCAAATCAAAACATGAAGGAAAAATATCAAATTTGTGTTGTTACTCTAACAAAACTGAAGAAAAGTGAATATTAGACTGTTAAAAAAAAAATAGTGTTTGTATTCTTCTTTACAAACTCAAACATTCCCTATATAAACTGAAAAATGTTTGAAGATTTTGCTTTCCTTTGAATCACTTAATGAATATTTAGTTGTATAAGCACTGTTTCTGAGAACTGCTGTACATCTGTGTTGCATGGAGTCAACCAACTTCTGGCACCTGTGAACAGGTATTCCAGCCCAGGATGATTGGACTACATTCCACAGTTCTCCTCTATTTCTTGGTTTTGTCTCAGAAACTGCATTTTTGATGTCACCCCACAAGTTTTTTATTGGATTAAGATCCGGGGATTGGGCTGGCCACTCCATATCGTCAATCTTGTTGGTCTGGAACCAAGATGTTGCACGTTTACTGGTGTGTTTGGGGTCATTGTCTTGTTGGAACACCCATTTCAAGGGCATTTCCTCTTCAGCATAAGACAGCATGACCTCTTCAAGTATTCTGATGTATTCAAACTGATCCATGATCCCTGGTATGCGATAAATAGGCCCAACACCGTAGTATGAGAAACATCCCCATATCATGATGCTTGCGCAACCATGCTTCACTGTCTTCACAGTGTACTGTGGCTTGAATTCAGTGTTTGGGGGTCGTCTGACAAACTGTCTCCGGCCACTAGACCCAAAAAGAACAATCTTACTTTCATCAGTCCACAAAATGTTGCGCCATTTCTCTTTAGGCCAGTCAATGTGCTCTTTGGCAAATTGTAACCTCTTCAGCACATGTCTTTTTTTCAACAGTGGGACTTTGCGGGGGCTTCTTGCAGATAGCTTGGCTTCACATAGGCGTCTTCTAATTGTAACAGTAGTCACAGGTAACTTTACACCTTCTTTGATCTTCCTGGAGCTGATTGTTGGCTGAGTCCTTGCCATTTTGGCTATTCTTCTATCCATTCAAATGGTAGTTTTTCACTTTCTTCCACATCTTTCAGGTTTTGGTTGCCATTTTAAAGCATTTGCGATCATTTTAGCTGAGCAGGCTATCATTTTCTGCACTTCTTTATGTTTTCCCCTCTCCAATCAACTTTTTAATCAAGGTATGCTGCTCTTCTGAACAATGTCTGGAACGACCCATTTTCCTCAGAATTTGAGAGAAATGCACTGTAACCAGCATGTACAACATTTGCTGCCTTCCTTCCTTAAATAAGGGCAATAATTGCCACCTGTTTTTGAAAGAATGAATGACCTCACTAATAAAACTCCACACTGCTATTATTTTGAACATGCCCCTTTCAATTAGTGATTCAATTACATAGAATCAGCAGCATGCATGTCATGACTGTTGGGTCTGTTGGATTTCTAATACTCTACTACACCTGCTAGTAAATTATTTGCCATGTAGAAATATAATTTCTACCAAAAACAGTGATCAGGTTAGTGATGTCTGACTATTATTTTGAACACAACTGTATATATTCTATGTTATCAGAGCTGTGCACCTTAACAGTCACATTTTTTTTTTTTACTTAAACATAAAAAAAAATCTCAAAATGGATATACTATGCTTTATTTGTGGCTGTAAATTTTATTTGCTGCAATTCAGGACAATGAAAATTGGACATATAATAAACAAATAATTGGAGGCTGCCATTGTTTAAAATAACATGAGATTCATTAGTATGTAGAAAAAAAGTTGTATCCAAATCTTACCTTTCCTGTAAAGCTGAGCTGGGCACCATCCCCCTTTCCCCAAAAGGGACAAATAGACTGGTCATTGCATTACAGGACCAATAAGTTTTTGTAGAGGAAGGAGTCAAACCTAGCTTTCGCAGGAAAAGTCAAGATTTCCATATAACCTCAGTTGTCTGTCTATATTTCCATTATTTTATATTTTGCTATGCACTTTTCATGAAAAGTAACCTATAGTTATGCAGTTGTTTATAATAATTTAAGTTTGGTCCAGGTTTGTAACAAATTTGCTTCTGTTGATCAATTGCCAAGAGAACCTGTCAGCTGGTTTCATAAATATGCAGACTTACTTTGGCAAGCATGCATATTTATGCCAAGAAGTGACTGACACCGCTTTATCTAGCTGATGAAGTGGGATGCAATAATCTTTCCAACAGGATCAATTATTACTTCGCCAGAGATCTCCTTTCCGGAGAGTCTGGCATTGCCCATAGACCTGTTTGCTTTCTAGATCACTCCCAC